>NW_017308388.1:11624-14944 GCF_000935625.1 Nanorana parkeri | reverse complement strand
CCCCCCCCCTTCCCCCCATAAAAAACTCCCAAAAGTAATATTATCTTCCAGTGCTTAACTAGCCACTCCTAGTTCAGGTCTGACTGGCATCCATCATGTCCCTCCTCAGCCTATTGCTCCATAGGGAACTGAAACCGTTTTCTGAGATGAAATTATTTTTTGGAATAAGTAGTCAGCCTGACCCTTGTTTGATAAGTGCTTTGGTGGATGTTGATTAGAAATGTGTTAAAGCTGAACTCCTAGGAAAAATGAAAACTACCTTTGCAGTTGGGCTCCCCTTGTACTGCAGGGGTTAAATGCTTATATTTTTGTCTAGGGTACCTTCAAATTCAGTCTTTACTTATCTTTTCCCTTGCTACCCCGGCAACCAGCACTTTCCTCTTCCCTTTTATGCTCCAGGTTGTAAAAGGGCCTTCGGGGTCCTCACTTAAAATGTAGGACTGCTGTTCCTGCTTCCTATGTGATGAAGTTTGAGCTTAACCTATGGAGTGAGTGCCGGAGTGAAGCCAGTGACAGTGTGACAGCCAGCCAGATCCAGTGATCATGTAAGTATAACTTTTTTTATTTTTTTTCCTAGACAAAAACAAGCACTCAACCCTTGCAGTGTGGGGTAACTGCACTGCAAGGGTTAATAACATTTGTGCACAGAGTTTTTCTTTAATGATACAAGTTATGTATGTATTTCCACATATATCACAAGGAAAATAAATAGCTAAGGCAGTGGTTTATTATGTGCTATTAATTTATATTTTTCCAGAACTTATTTTTGTCTTTGTAAAAGTTTTTTTCCACTTCTTAGCTGATGTGAAGGGTCAGGGTTACGCTGCTCAGACCCTCAATAATGAGGTACTTTGTGGACATGGAAAGCAGGTCAGGGAGTTGCCACTTGGTTTTTTACATATGCTGGTTTAGTCTGAGAAATGGCTTTTAATGAATTTCTGATATCAGTACTGTATATTGCCAAACAAGATCAGCTCTGAGTTTTCCAGCAGACTGTGAAATGACTATGCAAGGGGTCAGAACAGCTGATTGGTGGAGGTCAATGTAGGGTAAATCTTAACATTCTGCATCAGCGCATGGGTGGGTTGTGTTTTCCCACTAGCTTAATACAGAAAACCCCTGTAAGGTTCTGTTCACATATGTGCTTTGCATGAATGTGCACGAAGACACAAGTTTTTTACGTTGCAGCAGAGCACCAAAACACTTGGCACTTTGTAATATATGATGATATGGTGCTATTCATTTTTATTGCAACCCCAACGTACCTTGCTTTCACGTGCGTGGATTTGGTGTGGGGACACACTGGGGGCTTTAGCTGCCATTGTGATGTGCTGGGCTTCTGGTGTGTCCCTTTACCTTAGATTAGAGTTTGGACCACACTACACAGAGGGGCCTTGATGAGGCAGAGTGGCTTCAACACATTTTGCAAAAGTTGTACAACTAAAACCTCTGTTTTTAATGCAAGTTGTGAGATAGTGTTAGCTTTTTTTTTCAGGCTAGCTGGTAAGTGTGCTGTGAAATTTTTGAGTTTCATGTGCATGAAATCACAACCAAACACAAGGTAACACAAGACAATAGTACAGGAGCTTCTTTGGGGCGTGTTTGCCGTGCGCATCCATTGGTATTCCTGAGTGTGGATCGGGGAATACAGCGTACAGGTCTTACCTTGTCCGCGATCCCCGCTGTGATCTCCCGCGGCTGCCGACTTCCGGGTTCCATCCCTTCCATCCCTTGCGAGCGGCCGCGTCACAAGGGGGCAGAGCCGGTGGGAAGTTTGAAAGTGAAAAAAAAATCATACTGCCAGTGAAATGCGCGTTTCACTGAACTGAAAAATGTGCTAAAAAACGCGAAAAAAACGAGCTGAAAAAATACGCCCAGGTGTGAACCCAGTCTTAAGCAAGGTGCACAGGGAAGGGCTTTACACAGTACAAATGTAGAAATTTCCCAGCACACTCACCAACCAGCCTGCAAAGGTTTTAGTTGTACAGCTTTTGCAAAATATGTGGAAGCCACACTGCCTCGTCAAGGCTCCTCTGTGTAGTGCGGTCCTAACTATAATATATGGGAGCCTCCATCTTGGAGCATATATAGCAAATAATGAATTGGGTGCAGGTTTGCCTGGATTAGCCCAACCTCCATAAGGCTGGGTTCACACCTAGGCGTATCGAATATGCGCGTTTGTTGTGACGTTTCGTGATGCGCGACAAACGCGCATTTCCGAGGGCTACTTGGCTGTTTCCCAATGGAAACGTGCGACAAAAACTCCCCAAAGAAGCTCCTGTATTTCTTTGGGCGTAGGACGTTTTGTTGCGCGTTCATACGGCCTGCAATACGCCCAGGTGTGAACCATACCCATAGGAAATAATGGGATTTCGGTGTTTGAGCTTTTTGCAGAGCTTTCAAAATAGCTACAAAACGCCCAGGTGTGAACCGGGCCTAAAAGCACAGGAACACACCAGAAGCCCGAACATCACACTGGCACTTGAAGCTAATAGTTAGACAGCTGGGAAATATTTGCTTTTGTACTGTGTAAATGTGCACTTGCTTTAACCGCTTGAAGACCAGATGTTTAGACCCCCTTCCTGGCCAGGCCATTTTTCAGTATTCAGCGCTGCGATACTTTGACTGACATTTATTCCGTCATGCAATGCTGTACTGAAATGAATTGTATATCATTTTTTGGGGACAGATAGAGCTTTCTTTTGGTGGTATTTAATCACCACTGCGGTTTTTATTTTTTACTATAATTAGGAAAAATTACAGAAAATTTTGAAAAAAAACGTTTTTTTTTACATTATGTTAGGAAACATTTATTATTACCCAGTTTTTTGGTCAAATATAAAAGACCGGGTCACGTCGGGTAAATAGACACAAAACATGTCAAGCTTTAAAATTGCGTGCACCCGCGAAATCGCAGAAAACTACCATACCCAAAATTGGCCATAGGCGACGCTTTAAAAGCTTTTACCGCTCATCAGTTTAGTGTTATCAGTGATTGATGGCCCTAGAAGGATTGCTCCCACTGTGACGTTCGCGGCGATATGTAACATGTGCGGCGTAATGGGCGCAATCGTCGTTTTTTCATGTATGCGTCCCCGACGCGTGTATGTATTTGTGGGGACTTTTTAAAAAAAATTGTTTTTTTTATTCTTTTTTATGTGTAACTTTACATTTTTTGGGGGAAACCTAAATTTGTTTTTCCTATTTTTTTTTCACTAAACTTTATTGCTATCATATACGGGGGCTAATAAAACCCCCCTATGTGATAGCAAAATATGTGACAGGTCCTCTTTATGGAGACATCAGGGGTCTCCAAGACC
>NW_017308388.1:3614-11531 GCF_000935625.1 Nanorana parkeri | reverse complement strand
GCGGGGGGGGGGTCATTGTTCCTTTTCCCATACAAGCGATCCGCTCTATAGCCGGCGGATCGCTTGTATGTTAACAGGCATCGCTGCCTGTTTTTAAATATCGGGCATTTCCCGCTCGCACGCGCCCAGCGGCGGCATGAGGGGGCATGTCTGAGCGGACGTCTAAAGACGCCCGCTCAAATCTAGAGAGCTCCCGGCCGTCCGTTTTTATACAAGTAGTTAAAGCTAGTTATGAATTGATGAGTGCATTTGCCATGTGTTTCATTTGTTGGATTTGGTGTGGGGACATGTTGGGTTGGGGGGGCTTCAGCTGCCATTGTGATGTGCGGGGCTTTTGGTGTGTCCCTGTGCCTTTAAAGAGGTTGAACTACCTCCTGGCAAACCTGCACCCAATTCATCATTTTCTATATATGCTCCAAAATGGAGGCTCTCATAGATTAGAGGTAGGACCACACTCCACAGAGGTGCCTCGACGAGCCAGTGTGGCTTCCACATATTTAGCAAAAGTTGTGCAAATAAAACCTCTGTTTTAATACTAATAGTTAGTGTGTTTTTTTTGTTTTTTTTTTAAGTTGAGTGAGTGTGCTGGGAAATTTTTGCTTTTGTACATTTAAAACAGGAACTTCTTTGATGTGATTATCATGCATAGGGCAGCCCATTGAAATGAATGGACTCCCTGTATTTGACGCACAAAAATGCGCATACATGCAGGCGTGCTGTTGCACCTGCACAAGTGTGAACGGAGCCTAAGAATGTTTAACCTATAAGCTGGAAGTGAATGGCACCGTCAGTATTTTAGTTAGGATTTACTGCTTTGTTTAGAGATTCTGGATTATTTACTTGTGTTACTTCTGTTCAATCGGAATCCAATGCGTAAAAGTAAAAAAATACAGTTCTTGATCAGCAAATTAACATAAATCTATAAAACACTAGAGATAAAGACGCATTTGTTTCCATTAGAAGCCACAAAGCTACAGAGACAGATGGAAATTAGACTTGCTAATGTAACATAGTGAACCCATCTTGTTTGCTTTTGTTAAGAGAAAATGAACACGTGCAGAAATAAGTGTGATGTGCCCTCTAGTGTCAAAGGAAAGAGAACGCAGTTATAGAAAGGCACAAAAAGTCATTCTTGTAAGAGACAAATATGTTAACCATTGTGTGCTTTTGTTTTTCAAGCTGTTGTACTCCAGACTAATACAAATGAATGTAGTTATTTCATTATAAAAAAAAATTTTTTTATTTTGTCTGTCAACACCTTTGCTGCTGCCCTAGGCAAGGCAGCAACGCCGCACCCCCCCCCCTCGACACAGAGCAGCAGCCGATGACAGCAGGAAGACTTCCGCGTCACGTGACGGCCCGCAAGCAGCAGTGGCACTGTGTGCTAGATGCCGGCTGCTGCTCTGTGTCGTGGTGCTGGCGCTGGTGGCGAGAGCGCACTATACAGAGGTGGGTGATGCCATCTACGGGAATTGGCGGGTCAGTCCGGGGGGGGGATGTGCAGCTTTGCCCAAGGCAAGGCAGCATCGCCGCCCTCAGCGAATCTGCCGCTCCAGGCAAACGCCTTGTTTGCCTCGCGGCAGATACGCCCCTGGATATCATCAGTGTGCTGTTGCTTGTCCAGTCAGCATGCTGAGGGCGTGTCCTTGACTATTGCAATAGAGGGAAACGAGCTGGCTGTTCTCTCTGGTTGGTGTGTCTGGATTGCAAAACCATACTCTAAAACTCCAGATACTTGCCCAGCTTGACATGTATTCCCTTAGATCATAGCTTCAGCAACTTCAACAATTCAGAACATCCAGATGATCAGGAAACAGATGCCTGACATGACCCCACCTCACATTGCGTGTGTCAGGTGGAGGCACTGGTGGTGGGGGGTACAATGGAGGCACTGGTTGTGGCGAGGTACTGGAGGCACTGGTTGTGGGGGAACATTGGAGGCACTAGTTGTGGGGGCACACTGGAGGTACTGGTTGTGGGGAGGTGCACTGGAGGCATTGGTTGTAGGGAGGTACTGGAGGAACTGGCTGTGGGGGAACATTGGAGGCACTGGTTGTGTGGGCACACTGGAGGTACTGGTTGTGGAGCAGGCACATTGGAGGCACTGGTTGTAGGGAGGTACTGGAGGCACTGGTTGTGGGGGACACATGGGAGACACTGGTTGTGGGGGGACACTGGAGGCACTGGCTGTGGTGGAACATTGGAGAAATTGGTTGTGGATAATGATTGGAAGGACCATGTGTGGGGGAACATTGGAGGCACTGGTTGTGGGGGCACACTGGTGGTATTGGTTGTGGGGGGGCTCACTGGAGGCACTGGTTGTGGGGAGGTGCACTGGAGGCATTGGTTGTAGGGAGGTACTGGAGGTACTGGAGGAACTGGTTGTGGGGGAACATTGGAGGCACTGGTTGTGGGGGCACACTGGTGGTATTGGTTGTGGGGGGGCTCACTGGAGGCACTGGTTGTGGGGAGGTGCACTGGAGGCATTGGTTGTAGGGAGGTACTGGAGGTACTGGAGGAACTGGTTGTGGGGGAACATTGGAGGCACTGGTTGTGGGGGAGCATTGGAGGCACTGGTTGTGGGGGCACACTGGAGGTACTGGTTGTGGGGGAGGCACTGGTTATGGGGGAAGAGTGGAGGAACTGGTTGTGGGGGTACATTGGAGGCACTAGTTGTGCGGGCACACCGGGGGTACTAGTTGGCACTAGCTCAATGGGGGCACTATGGGGCAGAATTGACTGTGTGGGTGCAACTGGTGCTATCTCTGTTGGGGCATGCTGTTTGCAAGTAAGTACAAAATATAGATATACTTGTTAGGATTTGGCTACTCCCCTTTAAACCAATTTGACCACACTTACTTTTTGCAGCAGTGAAACCGTTCTCATACAATATACACATTTTATGTGGGTATTTAGCTTCTTGCCTGGATTTCAACTTTAGTATTTCTTACACAATATATAAAATAGCCTTTTCCTTCCAATATCCTCTTAAAATGTAGCTATCAGTCATTTTGATGCAGACTTGAACATACGTTTTTTATTAAATATGGCCATTTTTAGAAACACTGATCTCAGATTGTCTGTTTCACTGTGCCCATTTTAGTAAATCCTTCGTACATATCTCTGTTCTATATCATTGTTTCCTCTAGTCTTCCCTAATCCATCCCATCTAATACTACTGCTGCCTGTCACAAAGCCAACACCTGCTAGCTAGAGATATGAGAGCTGCCACTGCTGACTTGTTTTTAACAGTGCAAGTTCAACGGCTGTCATCCTTATCCTTGCTTCATTACTAAAGTAGGCTATACACTGTGCGTTTTTTGGCTGGTTCTTGATGAAGCATAGTGGTTGCCCCCTGTCAGCACCCTTCCGCTCGGCATCCCTCAATTAGCTGATCAAAGAACCAGGTTACAAAATGTTTGGCCAAACAGAGCTTGCTTCTGCAAGCTCTGTTCAGGTATTTTGACAGTGTCCGGTCGCAGCTGTCAGGATACAATGCAGGACATTCCTCCATCCAAGCTTGTAAATGTTGATGGAGGCTGAACAAAGAAAATATAACCGTGCAAACCCAGCTTTTGTAAGTTACTGACATGAAACATTTACACAATCCTTAAAATTGAAATACCTGACTTTTTCTAGGTCAGAAACTCACTAAAGAGTGAAACAAATGTAGCTTTGTATGCTAGCCGGGTTTTTTTAAATTTCTTTCTATTTGTTTCCTGTCTAATATTAGTATATATGTTAAAGTTTTTTCATTGATTAAAGGAAAGCATAATGTGTTCGGAAGATAGACATTGTTCATTCTCTTCTTTTCCATATATAATATATACTATACAATATACTAAAGAGTGACATATGGCTTCACCAGGGCTGAGTGTATCTATATCTATGATACAGTGGTTTGCTCTAACAAGCTCAGTGTAATCACTATTAGGTAGATTACTGATTAAATATTGGCATTTTACTTTCACCAGTTAATGATATCATGGTTAATTATTGGAACTACTTCTTATAATCTAAGGAATAAAATTACTGATGATCAATAGAATTTCAGTCTAAGCAGATTTCAATGGGGAAAAAAAGGGGCTAATCAATACAATTAATCCCAGTGAGATCCATATTTCAGCTAATTAAGACATCTCCCTCCCTGTTTCCCTCACTCTTTGTATTTATGATTGGACATTAAATGTATCCATTCTGAGCAACATATTCTCAGAGCAGGAGAGTACCTTGTGGAGAGTGGCAGCCTAGCCCTAGACATTGATTGCTGCAGAGTCCACACAGGTCGTAGTCTAGTGTTACACGGCTGCACCCAGCCGCATATTGTTGCTGCCACTATTTATATGGCTTAAGCCTGCCCTCCACCCAGCAGGTACTTATCCTTTCTGAGCTTATTGTAGATGGCAGAGTGGGTTATTGTTTGGATCTACAATTTCTTGTTCTGTGTTCATAGACTTAAAGGAGTTGTAAAGTCCCAGCATATACTGTTCTGTTTTAACATCAGCTTTGTAATAGGAATACATACTAGAGTTGTGTTTTAGAATGTGATTAAAGCTTACTTGAAAAAAGTCCTTTAATGTAGTGAGTGCTGCCTTCCATCTACCAATCACTTTCAACATTTTCCTGGATTCCCAGTGTGCTTTGCATCTCTTTTCCTGCTGCTTGATGTGAGGCAATCTTAATTTCTCAAGACTACCTATCCCATCATGTATTGCTTCCAGATAGCAATCATAACGTGCATAGGCCATATTGGTCAGAAAATCAAAGTTTCTTAGCCAATCAGGAGGCTGGGAGGCGGGTCATGACGTGCCGCCTGAGTTCCTGATTAAGCAGGAAGCCAGGCTGCTTTGGAACGTGAAGCCAGTGTTCTTTCTTAGAACACCGGCTTCCCAGGTAATCCGGAAGCCTTTTCTGATAAGTCGGGCCCACGGTACCTCGGGATGCTGGTATCGGTATTCCGTATCGGCGAGTACCGTAAACAAATATTGATACTTGTACTTGATAACGAAAAAACAGTATTGGTGCATCCCTAGTATAAGATATATATCTAATCCTATCATTGCAGCCAGGGTATTTGGAGGGATATCACTCTAAACGTTTGTCGGACAAATCCGCTTTATCAGGAGGCATACTAAAAATACATGGAGGAAAGAATGATGTTAAAGTTCAACTCCACTAATTCTACTTCATCATGTGATGAGCTGGGTCATAGAGTGTCGGCTCTGGGCTTTCACTGCTGCATAGAATTACACTCATTTTCTGACATGTTAGCATTGTTCTGTGCACTTCTGTACTGTAAATCCAGGCTATATGATGATGCTAGCCTAGGAGTATGTAATTGCTAGCCCATAGGAAGTGCTCGTAGGAAGTGTGCCTAGCATCATTTAACCAGGAAAAGAAGGAGGAACCAGTGGTGGAGGAGAACACAGAGTGCAGTGCTGGAGCATGGAGAGGCTGAGTAGAGCTTGTAACCATAGCAGGGATAAGGTTTGTCCTTTAAGTAAAAAAAAAAATGGATTTGTTCTTTAACACTAGGTGACGTGCGCAAAAAACACCACCAGGTCCTTACAATACAAATTACAGTCAGGTGTCTCCTTATGAATAGTTTTCTAAGAAGCATGTTAGGGTAGCCAGTTTGGGTAGCCAGTTTTAAAATATTAAAAATACATAAAGAGGAATTTACCAAGACAGAATCTGGGGCAGCTGCCCATGGCAACCAATCAGCTTCTCTCTTTCAGATGCAGACAGAGTCCGGGTTCCAGAAAGGTAGGTGGAGAAATGACAGACAATAGCAGAGGAAATGGGCCAATTACCATGGTAAGCACAGGATAGATGTAAAGTAAATATGTTGCGCTCGGTCTTAGTGAACCAACTACACACTAAAGTGTTAATAAACAAATCTGTGTAAAATTACGACAATCCGTGTGAAAAAATTGATGCAAGTAGATTATTTACATATGACTAGAAGGTTCAACACACAAACATAATAAGAATAATACAAATCAACACTGGAACCTTCAGCATTAGTGCCAGTGATCAACCTCATTGGTTCGGCATGTATATCTTAAACATGTGAACCTCTGGCTAGCGGTGTAGTAAAACAACACAGAAAACTAACATTTAAACCGTGATATTAATTCAAGCTGTGAACAAACTTTGAGAAGGAAGGAGGGGCTCTATGGTGGCCCTCCAACACTCCTTAAAAAAACCATTTTTTGACATGTTTCGTTCAATGACTTTCTCAAAAAGGAATCCTGTCTTCACCTCCCACTAGTAATTTATTTAAAAACTGTCCAATCTCTGTCTGTCAAATACAATCAACAACATCGATTACACCTGATCAAAAATTCCACATTCTGGTACAGAATAAGCTCCAATTGGGCTATATCCCAATAGGAGATAATGGTAAATGTATAATGTATAACTGTATGAGCTCGTGCCTCTTAAGGTGCCCATTTGATACTTGTACTTGATAACGAAAAAACAGTATTGGTGCATCCCTAGTATAAGATATATATCTAATCCTATCATTGCAGCCAGGGTATTTGGAGGGATATCACTCTAAACGTTTGTCGGACAAATCCGCTTTATCAGGAGGCATACTAAAAATACATGGAGGAAAGAATGATGTTAAAGTTCAACTCCACTAATTCTACTTCATCATGTGATGAGCTGGGTCATAGAGTGTCGGCTCTGGGCTTTCACTGCTGCATAGAATTACACTCATTTTCTGACATGTTAGCATTGTTCTGTGCACTTCTGTACTGTAAATCCAGGCTATATGATGATGCTAGCCTAGGAGTATGTAATTGCTAGCCCATAGGAAGTGCTCGTAGGAAGTGTGCCTAGCATCATTTAACCAGGAAAAGAAGGAGGAACCAGTGGTGGAGGAGAACACAGAGTGCAGTGCTGGAGCATGGAGAGGCTGAGTAGAGCTTGTAACCATAGCAGGGATAAGGTTTGTCCTTTAAGTAAAAAAAAAAATGGATTTGTTCTTTAACACTAGGTGACGTGCGCAAAAAACACCACCAGGTCCTTACAATACAAATTACAGTCAGGTGTCTCCTTATGAATAGTTTTCTAAGAAGCATGTTAGGGTAGCCAGTTTGGGTAGCCAGTTTTAAAATATTAAAAATACATAAAGAGGAATTTACCAAGACAGAATCTGGGGCAGCTGCCCATGGCAACCAATCAGCTTCTCTCTTTCAGATGCAGACAGAGTCCGGGTTCCAGAAAGGTAGGTGGAGAAATGACAGACAATAGCAGAGGAAATGGGCCAATTACCATGGTAAGCACAGGATAGATGTAAAGTAAATATGTTGCGCTCGGTCTTAGTGAACCAACTACACACTAAAGTGTTAATAAACAAATCTGTGTAAAATTACGACAATCCGTGTGAAAAAATTGATGCAAGTAGATTATTTACATATGACTAGAAGGTTCAACACACAAACATAATAAGAATAATACAAATCAACACTGGAACCTTCAGCATTAGTGCCAGTGATCAACCTCATTGGTTCGGCATGTATATCTTAAACATGTGAACCTCTGGCTAGCGGTGTAGTAAAACAACACAGAAAACTAACATTTAAACCGTGATATTAATTCAAGCTGTGAACAAACTTTGAGAAGGAAGGAGGGGCTCTATGGTGGCCCTCCAACACTCCTTAAAAAAACCATTTTTTGACATGTTTCGTTCAATGACTTTCTCAAAAAGGAATCCTGTCTTCACCTCCCACTAGTAATTTATTTAAAAACTGTCCAATCTCTGTCTGTCAAATACAATCAACAACATCGATTACACCTGATCAAAAATTCCACATTCTGGTACAGAATAAGCTCCAATTGGGCTATATCCCAATAGGAGATAATGGTAAATGTATAATGTATAACTGTAGGAGCTCGTGCCTCTTA
>NW_017308388.1:0-3527 GCF_000935625.1 Nanorana parkeri | reverse complement strand
GAACGAAGACGTGCGACCGTTTCTACTGTACGGTCGCACGTCTTTTGTCGAACCAACATGCTTGAAAACCCGCCGTGAATCGTACGATTCTCCGCGGGTTTCCAGCCAGCTCGTCCGATAGCTGCGGAACACTGGCCGCTTCTTAAAAAAGATAAAATCCTAGGACCACTACTCCCAGCAAGGCCAAGAATAGTATACAAAAAATCTCCAAATATTAAAGATAAATTAGTACAGAATGTACTTGATCCCCCAAGAAAACCCTCCTCATTCTTTCAAGGAACAGGATTTCACCCATGTGGCAAGTGTGTGGGTTGTAGAGAAACTGGAAAAAATAAAAAAATATTGGAATTCCGATCTAATACGAATGGACGACAGTTTAAGGTCAACGAGTTTATCTCATGCCATAGCACCCATTTGACATATATGATACAATGCCCCTGTGGACTACACTATATATAGGTAGAACCACCCGAGAACTTAGGGTGAGGATACGTGAACATATCAATAATATAAAGAAGGGGAAACGTGACCATAATTTATCTAGACATTTTAGAGAAAAACATAATTGTAATCAGAAAGGAATCCAATTCATGGGTTTGGACAAAATATTCAAACACTGGAGAGGGAACCATATGAAGAGAGAGATCTCTAGAAACGAGACCAAGTGGATCTTCCTGATGGAAACTATGGCACCGAAAAGGTTGAACATAGAACTGGACCTAAATTGTTTTCTATCAAATGATTAACCCAGGAGATTGATAGCACCATTCACAAGATACCTGACCACCAAGACCCCAGGAGTTAAAATATATAAACATCTAGAATAGGCCTACCTCTCCAGTAGAATAGAGTAAAGACTTAGGAGATAAATTGTGGAGATAAAAATACTCAGTGCTATTCCCATGGAGGATAACTATCTATTTTAACAATTTTATCAACTTTTAACACAATTTTAATATATTCACTTTTAATTTATTATTTTTAAAGAAAAAGTTTTAAACACTAGAAAAAATTAATTTTAAAATGAAAATAATTTCTCATACAGTTGGGCTCTTATAGAGGATCTTATTAAGATTATAAACTCACTGAAACCAATTATTAATATTCCCCTCCGCTGTAATGAATACAATGAGATTTGGCTGTAATCTGTCCTGGATAACATTAAAATCAGCCCCCTTATTAACAAACACCCATGGATAGAAATAAATAATGGTATATTGTAATTGTAACTCATATATTGCAAACCTTGCCATAGACCTGAAAGAAAGTAGCTATCTTAGGGTTGCCTAAAGGGTTAATGGGATTGTGGAACTGCCTTTATTTATTTTTATATACCTATACACATTGTTGCGGCTGGTCTAATCAGGTAGTTAGGCACGCATTCCCAGCGCAGTGATTTCTGTGATAAGCACAGGATAGAGTTGACAATAGGAGGGTAGAGGACAATTTGGATACAAACACAGTACGAACAGACACAGGCTTGAAGTTCTGGCCTCGCTTTAAATCCACTAATGTGTTCGGGTGTGCTCAGTAGAGACCTGAACTGCAGTATGAGTAAAGCTGGCCAGGCACATATAGATTTTCTGCAGATTTTCTATGAACAGATGATAAAAGTGCAACAGATTACTCCATCTACGCTAAACTGTGTGGATGGAGGAATCTCCCGTTGGTCCAAGCTTCAGTATCTTGCTAGTCGGCCCCAGTGGCTGTCAAAATACCTGAACAATGCCTTCATCCGAACATATCGTTCAGGTATTTTGACAGGATGAATCAGGCAGCAATCTAGAAAGCACATAGATCAGGCTTCAAGATGTCCCAAGACAGACAGCGTAATGAGAGCTTAAATGTATTTGAAAGTGTATTTAATTGCATTTCACATTGCTGGTAACAATGAAATATGGCTACTTCTTTACAATGAACAATTTGCTTTATTGTCATTTAAAAAGCTACATAACTGCCTGCAGAGAATCCTGTTTGTCTTTATTGCACTGCACATGCTGTATCAATATAGGTGAGTACAGTACTCACATCTTTTCAGTAGAAGAAATGTTTTTGCTCATTATAATTTGAAAACTACAATTCGATCTCCATGAAACCCCTGTGGATATCACTATATGGTGCAAATGACACATGACCAATTAAAACAAATATCCTTTACAAAACTTTATACATTTGTGGTTGCCGCTTGCATAGCACATGGCCCTTTACTGTTCTTGGCACACTGAGTAAAGCTATAATCATGCCACTCATAACATGGCGGGAAAACAGTGCTGTCACTTGTGGGACAGTTTATGAGAAGAAGAAAAAAAGAGGATACTCAGATGGAAATGTCAATCTCAGAGTGTTTCTGTTTTAAATAAGCACAAGAGGGACGAGCATGAAAATCTCCAGAGTTTATGCATGCTTGTCATTTGAGTTGGACAAGCGTTAAAGTGCTCACTTTCTCCGGTGTTTCCTCACTGGTTGATAAGACATACAGAATGCATGACAGATTGCCAGAGAGGGAGCCATTGTGAAGACATGTGGAAACATGAAGTCACTGACAGTACAAAGTAACAGAACACTTTCAGTTTCAGCTGTATCCTGTCATATTTTTGTGATTATTATACCAAACAAAACAGAGGATGTAGGGGTCCCAGGACAGAATGGCATCTCACCCCGATATAGTATATTGTAAGTAGAGATATTAATGGGGCTTTCTGAGATGGCAAAATACCACAATCAAAACATCCACAGTTGAAAAAAAGTTTATTTTTATAAAATTAATATCATAAAATCTTTAGCCCTACCACAAAATCAATGAAAAAACAAATTACATCATGTTTGTTTGACAATCATAACCGACCATTAATTTGCTAGACTTAATTACATTTCACATAAATTACATATAGATTTGTCATCCATAGGGATACAATGGTTAGTTGCTACTCTTGTGTAAGGTTTTTGACAAGGTGATTAACGTTGACAATTCATGTATCACTCCAGCCTTCAACGCGTTTCACATTACAGCTTCTTAAGGAAGGTATGAAAATCTATAATTTTAAAGAATCCATGTAATTATCAACACTGTATTAGCAGGTTCCACATAAATATCTTAACAAATATATGTGTGGTTAATAGTTGCCTACTTGCTATCATGATACAATATTTATGATGTAATGTCACACAAAAGAATGTTTTGATTGTCATAAGGAATAAATGTCAGCCATACCGGAACATTGGAATACAGGTGAATAGGAGAGGAGGCCTCTTGCACATGCCTAAAGATAATAAAATATTGTACTTGTACCAACCATTGAACATACAAAGGGGTAACTCAAACTAAATTAGTTATGTATCCTTGTGCAAACACACAGCACATATCATCCCATCCTACCTTACCTAAAGGTCTAACACACATTCACTTGCATATTGCACTCCAGACTCGGCCTCACCATTTAGTGCTGGTCAATACTGCAATACAAATCAGTGATTGATAATGCTTGCAATTAGACATGTGCAGCCGGAAAAAATTCGTTTCGTTTCGG
>NW_017308387.1:415395-415976 GCF_000935625.1 Nanorana parkeri | reverse complement strand
TGGTGTGATGCGGCTCCATCAAGCTCATCGGCACTGTCCAGGGACACGCACACCAGCAGCCATCCGGTTGAGCGCAGTTGCTGGTGTGAACATACACTTATACCCTTAAAAAAACAGTTGTCTCCAGGAATAGGCGTCCACATCAGACGTTTTCGCCTCACCTCCTGTTCTGGGGACATCTCTAACATTTTTAATTTCCCCTTTTTTCCCTTAGCAACAATTATATTATTAAAAGAGTGACATCATTAAACCTTTGTTTTATTTTTTACTTTTTTTGTTTATAGGGGCCAGATTTACTTTAAAAAAACATTTTCATTCTTTAAATTTTTTTATTTCCCTGTTCTCTAGTGGTATCCAAACCACTAGCCACACCCCCCTGTAATGGAGCCTCCATCAGCTAGCCGGCTGCTGTGGAGGCACCCGTGTGTGTATGCTCACAGCCATGCCCGCGCCTAGCTGTGTGCATGCGGCCAGCCCCCACTCTTGCAGTCACAGTTTGACAGCAAAAAGAGCCTATGGCTCCTCTACCCTCAGTACCCTCCCCCAGGATCAGGAATTCAGGGAATCCCCTTGCTCCAGAT
>NW_017308387.1:370952-415312 GCF_000935625.1 Nanorana parkeri | reverse complement strand
TTGCATTAAGGTAAAAAAACACCAAGCCTTTAGTACTCCTTTATTTATTGGAGAGTTATTATCTCCTATGGAGACAAGGACTAAAGAAAGATTTTGACTACACATAGACTTAATGATAGCTGCTGATTTAAACAGATTGAAAATGACATTTGAAATTAACGATGTTAAGCTTATTGGGCATTTTACTGATTTGGTTTACATATGCTTTAATATATAGATAGTTAAAGAAATATAATTGATAATATGAAAATGTTAAATCAGGTAGAAAATATAAAATGGCGAGGATTAATGCAAGCATTACTAATTTACCTGATTAGTTTATTGCAGCATTATCATCAGATGACTTCCTTGTAAGTGTTTCTGTAGTCACAGAACTTATCTTTTATCTCATTGTAAAGATGAGTTTTTCTTCATCCTCCTAATAACTCGAGAGAAGCTGTTGGGTTATTTTTGCTTGAGAATTTGTGTCATCACCCATGGGTTTTAATTTAAAAAACGGGTAATCCCACATCTGCAAATTATCTGTATCTATATGAATGTATTTTAATATCTCCTTCTCTTGCTCATTTCTTATAGTTGCTGCCTGTCGACTAATCCCCTGATGTGACCTAAAAGAATCCTCAGCGTTTGTACATTCATTTTGCTGGTATTGCATTACATTCCTGCCTGTTACTCTGATTTCAGGATGTTTCATGCCCATATGTTACATATAGAGTGGACTACTTACTGAGATGCCTCCTACATTCTCTACTACCTAGTGCGATACTTACAATCTAGTCCCTCAATCCTTGTGATAAGGCCATTCCCTGTATCAAACCTCAATACCCAACCTTTATTGCAACCATTGACAATGGGTATGGATGCTGAGGGTAGGGCTGTAATTAAACAGACATGGATCCAAGACAAATATTACTTTATTGGGCTCCTTCCTCAGTCCTAAAAAAAGAATTGGCTTTGACATTTGAGATATATTGTGCCTATTGAAAATATGTAGCACTGTACTTTAGGAGGAAATATATTAGGCCATATTATTGATTAAAGTCTAACACTAGCAAATAAAATCCAGTATAAAAATGCAAAAGGATATCCCCGCTCCATCTGACACCAAGCCACCAACACAGGTTAGGAGCTGTCCACGCTCCAACAAAGCAACACAGAAGAAAAAAAACTGCACACCATAGTCCAACCAATAATCGATTTGTGATCGACAAGGCAGAACATGTCCAGCAAGACTTCCTTCCTAGATGTCTGTGAAGGTTCTCATTCATCCAGGTCATGGTATATCTGTAAAAAAAGAAGCCACATAACCTGTTACCGTGTTTCCCCGAAAATAAGACACTGTCTTATTTTTATTTTGCACAAAAAAAGACACTAAGTCTTATTTTCGGGGGATGTCTTAACGGGCTGGGGGAGGAATACTCACAGGACTGGACGAGGTCCCGGAAGGCCGCTGGACCTACCCCAAACTAGGTCTTATTTTCGGGTAGGTCTTATATGACAGAAATCCCTGAAGATAGCGCTAGGTCTTACTTCCGGGGTAGGTCTTACTTTCGGGGAAACACGGTAGTTGCAAACCAGGTGTTGATTGCATTTGCATAATTGGAGTCTAGTTGGTGTTAAAACAGCATTGTATGTGGCAGACATTAGATGCCCCCACCTCTATTCAAACTTGGCTTCTCCATTTTTACAGAAATGGCCTTTTTCACACCTCTTTTGAACCAGTCCTCCTCCTTGTCAAGTATGCATATTTATTCCCAGAGAATTTTTGTACAAGTCATTCTGAACTGAGAAAGCTGGTTGGAAGACCAGTGAAATGTCTTCAAGAAAAATGCAGCAAGTCCAGTTGCCTTGACTTATTTCCTTCCTAGAGGACGCCCTCTTTGACGCGTTTCACCTCATGATGCTTATTAAAAGATATACTACTAGCTAATACAAACTACTACTGAATCCTGATGTATATTCATGAAAAATAAAGCACATTAGAAATATCACACCTGTTTACCTCCTTGTAGTTTATGCCTCTGCATCTTATAATTTGTTACTTGGAATGATTTAAAAAACAGTTTTCCCTCAGTAAAAATGCAGACAGTAGTCTGTAATGGCAGAGCTGTGTAATAGCCACACCACTCGGCACAAGCTTCCTCAAGCAGACTTGTATTGCATAAAATGGCAGCAAGTGTGTCAGACCACGTATGTGTGAATTACTGACAGTGACCCTTCTCTGGTGCCTACCAAATTGTACACCCATACATGACTGCTCTATTGGGAAAGTGGAGGTAAGGCCATGCTAATATAGTACTGTTTTGGGTGCTTATGGCTGCGTGACTACGGGATCCAGTGCTGAGAAGTTAGTCCTGATACACACTCAGTCAGAGCTCAGCTGCTTTGCATTGTCCTGCCGGTCTAACATTGTCAACATACTTACAGGAGGATATTGTATTTGTCAAAAGGATATTTCAAATGACAGTCATGTATACTGTAACAAAAACTATTTATTGGTTAGGGAATAATGAGCCAGCTCATATACCTATACCACTATATAAAAGTACATACATAAACAGATAATAACACTAAAATAAAATACTGCAAAACGTTGCTATGAAGACCAGCAAAGACACATTACAAAAGAGGGTTTTTCTCACAACTGACACCTTCAGTGATCAGAATCTATATCTGTTTGAAGAAATATATTTAATATAGAACTAAAGACAAAATCTGTCTTCAAAACAAGAGCTCACATATCAAGTACCCAATGGACCTCAAATTCAGATTGTTTTCAGCCAGCTCTTGACCCCATAGCTTTAACTCTTACAGAAACAAGTGATTTGAAAGTGAACTTTGAATTGTTGCAGTGCAACAATCAGGTTTGCATAGCTAATCTACTACGGTCACTCTTGTTACTTGCACTTTTGAAAAACTTGTTTAGTGATTTCAAATCACTTTTGACGTTTTTTTCAGGAAAAAGTACTTCTTCTTACATGGTAATTCCTAGGTGCAGAACCAATTACAATTCAATTTGCCAGTGTGACCAGTACACAGTGAATCCTGATTGGCTGCTGTTGGCTACTGATCCCAGCTCTCTATGTGGATTACCGAACACCCCCATGTTAGAGAAGAGGTGGTGTTCTGTAGTTCTGCCTAGGGTGACAACACTGTTTCTCCATAGGTACTAGGGATGCACCAATACTTTTTAGATACCAGTGCCGATACTTGGCATTTTCATGAGAACTACCAGGGTTGCTGTGGTTGCACCTGGGACCTGGCTCTGGCGCTCCACCACTGTCCTGAAATCATTAGTCTGTATTGTTTTAGAAAAACTGTCACATGACAATAAACAAAAATGTATCAGTAATTGTATCTGTGAGTACTTGGGCATGTACTTGCAAAAATGGTATCGGTGCATCCCTTTATTTATATTTATAAAAACAAAATCATACATTAAAACAGAGATGTACAAATCCCAGGAGCTCCGTGTGCTCCTTACAAATGACAGCTGCCTCCTAACTTTTTAATTTTTCTCTAGTCTAAACTTGGAGCTCAAAAAGTATCTGTACTTGTACTTGGGGTGAAAAGAGGAAAGTAACAAGTATGATGGAGGGTCTGGAACATGAATAGAGGAAGGTGACTGCACAGTGGCGATCTGATCCCGAATTGTATCTATTTTGTTTTTGAAGTGAATGGCAATGTCCTGGGCAGTGAGTGAGTTAGTGGGTGATGGCGGTGGAGGACGAAGTACAGAGTTAAAAGTAGAAAAGAGTTGGCGAGGTGTGGATGAGAGTTTGTTAATGAGAGTGACAAAATAAGTCTGTTTGGCAGCACAGAGGGAGGAGTTATATTTTAGGAGGGCAGCTTTGTACAGGGTGAAGTCTTGCAGAGATCTAGTTTTTCGCCACAGTCGTTCAAGAGTGCGGCTATGTCTCTTGAGATTTTTGGTTTCATCTGTTTGCCACGGTTGTAGTGGACGTGGTCTAATTCTGCGAGTAGTGAGGGGAGCCAAAGTGTCTAGAGAGGATGAAAGTGAACAGTTGTAGACAGAAATAGCCAGGTCAGGGCAGGATAGGGGTGAGATTTTGTCATAGAGGTAGTCAGTAGCAGAATAGAGAAGAGAAGGGTCGAGGTGGTAAAGGTTTTTCCGGGTAAGATGAGTGATCATTGTCATCCTAGGACAAGAAGTGTATTTCTGGCAGGATCACCTTCACCAAAATAAAGAGGAGAAGCCTGGAAAACGAATGCAGCCAGCACATCTAAGAAACAGTAAGCTGCAATATATTACATTTTCAGTTTAATTACACTTTAATACCTGCTTATTAAATTAGGGCAATTGTATCCAATCCTGTCTTTATTAGCTAACACTTTACATTATTATATGCAGAAAAAGGTAAAAAAAATATTAGAAGCCCTCAAAGGATTAAATGAACAAAACTTTCCTGGCATCAAAAGAAGGAAAAATAAGCAATTACATGCTTTCAGGCTTGATTCGTAAAAGGTTTTGTTATTTAATTCTCAATCATATGTGACATCCTTTGCTGCCTGTAAGGATTTCTTCTTATTGCAGAAGCTCCTGTAATGCTTCAAGTTGAGTTACTAAGTGCAATGAGTGCTCAGATTCAACAGCTCTGTAGTTCACTGAGGGAAGTTGTTATTTTCATGGACTGACTCTGTTCAGCTGGTCAGAATTTGTAGCTGCAAAGGTGCCATATAGCTTTACAGGATCTGTTTTAGGGGGAAAATAAAATCTCTTTTTTATTTCAATTCAACTTTTTTTTTTTTAGTTCATTCAACTTTTTGTTTTTTTAAACTGCAGACATTCAGAAAAGGTTTTACTTTGATCTTTGGAATCAGGAGGATGAATCAAGTGTGCATGGCAGTATATTGAAATGTTATTTATAAGGAAGTCTGGACCACATGCTGCTGAATCTAATGTATTGGAATGACCACCCAGGAATCTTTGTAACCTGAATTACTCTATAAAATGAAGACTGTACTCTCTGTACTGCTTTTAACTTTTCCTCTCCTGCGTATGGTGAGTATCTGGATTATGTAAATCTCTGGTGAATGTTCCATGAAGTCAATTCTGCATGAATTGATAATATGTTTTCACAGACAGTGTAGCAATTGGAACTTTTAATTTAATAGCAAACTTTGTCAATTTGTTTAACTACTTTTAACCTGGAGTAAATGTAAGAAGGACAAGTACTTGTGGTGCACTGACTATAATGCTACTTTAACGTGATAGATGCTGAAACATAGGGGTACAAAGCTAAACTTTTATAAAAGACTTATAGAATAAATATGTACCTACAACAACGTTTCTGGCAGAATGCATCCACATGTGCATTGTTAGACAGACAAACACACACACGCACACACCTTTACACATTATAGTAATGAGTATACCATTATATATTGGTGCATTATCAATAAAGGATGATAACCATGTTCTCTAATGCAAATGCACCAACTTATTCTGTATATCAGAAAGAATAATTATGCAGTCCTGTCAGTCTATACAATATCTATCTATCTATCTATCTATCTATCTATCTATCTATCTATCTATCTATCTATCTATCTATCTATCTATCTATCTATCTATCTATCTATCTGTCATCAATGTGTGTATCTTTTTGAGATGATATGTTAGTGCATTATTGTGTAAAAATAACCAATGTTTAATAATAAAACTTTTCACTGGAAGAGAAAGGACACTATCTATCTATCTATCTATCTATCTATCTATCTATCTATCTATCTATCTATCTATCTATCTATCTATTTATTTTCTATCTATCTACCCGCTATCTATCCAGTCCTTCTCTCTCTCTCTATCTCAGTCTTATAGTTTTTTATTCATTGGTATTTCTATCACTAGCATGCAGATGTGTGTTTGTAAGCAAGCAATATAACATTATGTATATATAAAAATAAATTAAGAACTAAATCAGCCCTTAGTTTATTGAATTTGCAGAAATGAAGTCCTGTATATTTACTTTTGATTGTATGTATTCAAGTCTATATGGAGAGGGCGCTGTTGCACTTCCATGAATTAAACCCTCACTCAGTATTAAACAATGTTTCTCTGGAATTATGTACTAGCTTTACTATTAAATCCAAGTTGCAATATTTTATTATTTAGGTCTTGTTATATATATTATCTATCTATCTATCTATCTATCTATCTATCTATCTATCTATCTAATGTTACAGTATGATATATATAAATATAATACATTTGACAATATGTTCACTAGCCTTTATATAGTAATTCATGTAACTAGTTAACAGTATTAAGAAGTGATTAATTTTTATTTAAGAATACTTAGAAATTAGGAAAATGTGTTAGATGCTTAGCAAAGTTAGGAAAGAAATAGAGAACAAAAATAATTGAAAGTGATGATTATTGGGATCACATTTATATATAGTAGTTTAGAAACAAATTGAGATCTAGGATAACAAAGTTATATGAAAATTGTACATATACATTGTTTGAATGGCCTCATGGTATGGAGTTATAAATCCTTTTAAATGAAGCATTTTTGGGGGTTTTGAACAATTTTCATATGTAGTTGCTGTTAATAGAAATAATAAAGCTAATGCTTTTTAGCTTTTTTAGCTGAGGTCTCAGTTGTGTTCTAAACTGCTTTATATTTTTTATTTGGTGGTGCTGGTACAATCTGAAGATCTACTCATACTCATAGTACATTTTGTGTGCACTTATGTCACATGCAATTGATGGAGGTGCCCTCCGCACACCTTTCAGCAGTCCCGGCCAACAATCAAATAAATGGTGCTCGAAGTAACTTCACGGATGGCACCGTGCAAAACACAAGATTGAAGAAAATAGGTCACCAGCACTCCATAAGTTAAAATGAATGAGTCCTTTTAATGGACAATGATGTCACAGAAATCCAACATGAGCCGACGTTTCGGGGCCACACAGGGTCCCTTCTTCATATTGATAATATGTTTTCACAGACAGTGTAGCAATTGGAACTTTTAATTTAATAGCAAACTTTGTCAATTTGTTTAACTACTTTTAACCTGGAGTAAATGTAAGAAGGACAAGTACTTGTGGTGCACTGACTATAATGCTACTTTAACGTGATAGATGCTGAAACATAGGGGTACAAAGCTAAACTTTTATAAAAGACTTATAGAATAAATATGTACCTACAACAACGTTTCTGGCAGAATGCATCCACATGTGCATTGTTAGACAGACAAACACACACACGCACACACCTTTACACATTATAGTAATGAGTATACCATTATATATTGGTGCATTATCAATAAAGGATGATAACCATGTTCTCTAATGCAAATGCACCAACTTATTCTGTATATCAGAAAGAATAATTATGCAGTCCTGTCAGTCTATACAATATCTATCTATCTATCTATCTATCTATCTATCTATCTATCTATCTATCTATCTATCTATCTATCTATCTATCTATCTATCTATCTATCTATCTGTCATCAATGTGTGTATCTTTTTGAGATGATATGTTAGTGCATTATTGTGTAAAAATAACCAATGTTTAATAATAAAACTTTTCACTGGAAGAGAAAGGACACTATCTATCTATCTATCTATCTATCTATCTATCTATCTATCTATCTATCTATCTATCTATCTATCTATTTATTTTCTATCTATCTACCCGCTATCTATCCAGTCCTTCTCTCTCTCTCTATCTCAGTCTTATAGTTTTTTATTCATTGGTATTTCTATCACTAGCATGCAGATGTGTGTTTGTAAGCAAGCAATATAACATTATGTATATATAAAAATAAATTAAGAACTAAATCAGCCCTTAGTTTATTGAATTTGCAGAAATGAAGTCCTGTATATTTACTTTTGATTGTATGTATTCAAGTCTATATGGAGAGGGCGCTGTTGCACTTCCATGAATTAAACCCTCACTCAGTATTAAACAATGTTTCTCTGGAATTATGTACTAGCTTTACTATTAAATCCAAGTTGCAATATTTTATTATTTAGGTCTTGTTATATATATTATCTATCTATCTATCTATCTATCTATCTATCTATCTATCTATCTAATGTTACAGTATGATATATATAAATATAATACATTTGACAATATGTTCACTAGCCTTTATATAGTAATTCATGTAACTAGTTAACAGTATTAAGAAGTGATTAATTTTTATTTAAGAATACTTAGAAATTAGGAAAATGTGTTAGATGCTTAGCAAAGTTAGGAAAGAAATAGAGAACAAAAATAATTGAAAGTGATGATTATTGGGATCACATTTATATATAGTAGTTTAGAAACAAATTGAGATCTAGGATAACAAAGTTATATGAAAATTGTACATATACATTGTTTGAATGGCCTCATGGTATGGAGTTATAAATCCTTTTAAATGAAGCATTTTTGGGGGTTTTGAACAATTTTCATATGTAGTTGCTGTTAATAGAAATAATAAAGCTAATGCTTTTTAGCTTTTTTAGCTGAGGTCTCAGTTGTGTTCTAAACTGCTTTATATTTTTTATTTGGTGGTGCTGGTACAATCTGAAGATCTACTCATACTCATAGTACATTTTGTGTGCACTTATGTCACATGCAATTGATGGAGGTGCCCTCCGCACACCTTTCAGCAGTCCCGGCCAACAATCAAATAAATGGTGCTCGAAGTAACTTCACGGATGGCACCGTGTTATGTCACATGACTTGTCATGCATTTTTGTATATGGGTAGACCATTAGTAGCATAGACATCTCTTTCGTTTTATTATTATTATACAGGATGTATATAGCGCCAACAGTTTGCGCATCGCTTTACAATATAAGGAAGACATTACAATCACAATACAATTCAAGACAAGATGGTAAGGAGGGCCCTGCCCCTGAGGGCTTACAATCTAAAAGTTTTACATTTGTCCTGCTTTTATTCAGTAATCAGCAGTGCAAAGTCAGTGGTTTTATTGCCTTCTATTTGATCCCATAATAGCTGCATGGAGCAGACAGCTCTTCACACTTGCTGGAAAGGCAAGTAATTATCCAAAATGGCAATGCCCAGGGAGAGTTTAATCTGACACACAATTATCTGTCTAGACAAGGGAAGACTCAGTGGAAACAATGCTTTTATTAACTGCTAAGTAGTTAGTCCAAGTGTTCTTTTTTGGTTACAACCAGGACTACCACCTTTTACAATGCAGCCAATAAGTGGCAGTCATATCTGGACTTTGTGGTATCATAAAGCCTAAGCAGTATATTTAGTAGCTGCAACTGTAATGTGAATTAGACCCTATTCACACTTGCGAATGGGGCCAATTGGGTGAATCTTACGAATTGCTCAGTTGGACCCATGTAAATAGTAATGACAGACAGGTGACAGTGCTTGCAGCCGTTAGCATTTAATTGGCCATGCTGCGTTTACCTATGGACAATCACCCCTGATCTGTTTGAGTCCAGTGGTGATCGTCTGCAGGTAAAACACTGATTACTGGATATAAAGATACCTCCAAAAACTCATATTTCTACTTTACACACACCTGTAACTATTAGCACTTACCAACTTGTATTCTGCATTCCAACAAAGAGTCCAGTGAACAAACTGAATAGTACTACTAATAATAATATAATAAGTAGTAATAATACTGGTTTTGTTCAAGGTGGATCCTTTATAAAGTGCAAAATCCTGCATAAAACAGAACACTTGATTGCTTTGTTGCCTGAATATACTTCGATATACAATGTAGAACAGAGAAAAGGTAGTTATTACTTCAAACTACAGGGGTGTTTATATATAGTAGCCATACTTTTTGGTGGTACCTGTTCATCCAGTAAGCAGTATTTCTATTAGCGATCGGTCGTTACTTAAAGGCCAAATTCCCTTTAAAGGACAGCTTCCACTTTAAGAAAACCCTCCCCTCAGCTCACCCATCCTACCCCCATGCCATCTCACACACACACACACAGATGTTTACTTACCTATTCCTAATGGTGGTAGTGTGCTCTGATGTTAAAGGGAAATTTTACTTTCCCAAGTGAGAGAAAATGGAATTACCCTGCACTCTGAATGTTGAATTTTGCTCACAAATAGTGTTCGCCCAAAGGTAAGTATAGCAAGGGGGAGAGGGGGATAGATTAGAGGGATTAAGTCCACTTTCCCAAATTCATGTGAGAAAGTGGAATTGACCTTTAACAATCTTCTGCTCAAAAGCTTCCTAGGTGTTGCCTGTGTCTATAGCCATCTGTCCAAAATCAGCTCTATTCCTTATGTGCAGTTCTATTAGGAATACACAGCCTTTGATGTTCAAAATTCAGCAACAAAATCTAACATTCTTGGAACATGAGGGTGCCTAGACAATCCTGTGTCTACAGCCTCATAGCTGTACATATGCACTGTGAGATTAAGGCACTGCTCCCTCTAACTACTTGTCTTACCAGATTTGCACTGAGATTTGGTGCTGACATTACTGTGTTGCTGTTATCTGTGCTGGAGGTTGTAACTTGAGGAAGCAAAGCCCTGCCTCTACCAAGATGGCCACCTTCACACAGAGACATAGTGTAAAACAAGGCATGGTAAGTCAGTAATGGGGAAAGATCAGCTGCAGCTAAACCACAGGCAATATTGGTGATTAGTATTTTGCCCTCTAGCTGCCTTTTTGGTCACAGCTTCCAGAGTTCAGATCCTATTTAAAGAGTAATGTCACCCTATTGGGAAACTAAATGTACAACCTATATAAGTTGACCCTGTAATATAATAAAAAGAAACCATACTTATTAGTTTATGGAGTCCAGGTTTGTCTTCCTTCAAAAACGAAGTCCTTCTGTGTGCGGTTCTCCTTCTCCAATGCTGTCTTGGAGCTCCTCTTCACCATGATTTCCTGATTTGCCCACACATGCAAAGACATGGCACTGCCTCTGCAAGGTATTTGGGACTTGGCAGAAACCTGCAGCATGTCTGCACAGGGGAATCCAGGGCATGCACAGAAATGCCAAAGATCTCTGTCAAGTCCTAAATACCTGGCAGAGACCAGTCCCATATCTGCGCATGCACAGGATCTCATAGAGTGCATCATTGAAATACTGCCTCTGGGGAAGTGTGACATGGACATCCAAGGAGACAGCGGGGGCAGTCTCTACGCCATCCTGTCATAGGCAAGGAATCCGGAAGTGGAAGTGAAATTTAAAAAATGGTGAGCTGTGATGTCGTGAGTTTCCGAATACTATTCGGGTCTCAGCCGAGGTGTGATAATGCTTTTCATATGACACCTCGGCTCACACACCCGAATAGCATTCGGAAACTCATGAATAGTACTCGGGAGTTCCCGATTGCTATGTAGCATGTCAAATGTCATGTCATAGCTTCCGGGTCTTCTGTTGATGTCCGCGACGTCACCGGTGAGTACACATCCTAACTCTCCCGGCCGCCCGGGAGAGAAACAATCGAGCAGATTAAACCTTTCCCTGCAATCGTTTTTTTTTCTTTTCTGACATCGGGAGCCGCAGCCTGACCGTCAGTCAGAAAAGAAAAAAAAGCATACAATTGCATAGCTGCTGTCAATCAGCAGAGGGGGACCTGAATTTTTCTATCAGGTCCTCTTCTCGTGATTGAAAGCAGCAGGGGGCGGGTGCAATAGCTAGTTTGCTATAGGCTATTGCAAAGTGAAATAGCCAATAGGAATCTAGCTAAGCATTCTTATGCCTTTTTTTTTTTATTCTGACAACTGCAACTGGCAGAATACAAAAAAAAAAGTCTGCAGATAGCAAAGAAGCTATTGCTTCCTGTGCTATCTGCCATCATTTCAGGGGGGTGCTCTCTCCCATCCCCCCCCTATCCCCCCCTCCGCAGATGGGGGGGGGGAGAGGGCACCTCCCTGAAATGAGAGGGACACCTCCCTGAAATTGCTTATTTCACGTTGGGATCCCTGGCATTGGCCTATACACATACAGCACAGCAATTAATTAAGTAATAAAATGAACTAGGATCACACTAATCCAGCACGTTATTATTCTGAGTTGCCCCACTCAAGCGGCGGCCATATTGAGTGGGGCACCTGAGATTAATAACGTGCTGGATTAGTGTGATACTAGTTCATTTTATTACTTCATTGCTGTGCTGTATGTGTATAGGCCAATGTAGTTGGATCTGTATGTGCGTTATAATTAATCGAAATAAATCGATTTAAAAAAATTTCGATTAATCGAACAGGAAAATTTTAATCATTACCAGCCCTAATTTGTTTACTTTTGGGCTGAATGTCATTTTGCGGCGCTTTTTCATCGGGATCGTTGGTGGTAGTGCGGCGGGACTTTTTTTTTATTGCAGCGGGTCGGCGGGGGGTCGTGCATCATGATTGACGCTGGATTACATCGATGGAGGCATTTTTTTATTTTTTTTAATGAAAGGAATAGTCAAAAATTTATTTTTTTTTCAATTAAAGCATTTTGTCAAAAGTCTTGACTTTTTACTAAATATTTGATTTAACTCTTTAGTAAATGGGTAGGGGTACAAGTACCCCTTACTCATTCACAAGAGGGGGCAGCATCTGGGTGCCCCCCTATTTAAAGGGGTACCCCGATGCAAATATGCCCCCTTGCCCGCAGACCCCTACAACCACCGGGTCAGGGTTGTGGGGCAAGAGGCCCTTGTCCCCATCGGCATGGGGACACCCTCCCAATGCCGAGGGCACGTGGTCTGGTAAGGCGCAGGGAGGGGGGGCGCTCGATCGCCCCCCCATTCCTGCCCTGCTGGGCCAGTGCTCATATCAAGGGTCTGGTAGGACTGTTAGTTAAAACACAAAAAAGTGTGTGGGGTTCCCACCAAGATCCTTACCAGACCCTTTAGGTCTGGTAGGAATTTTAAGGGGGAACCCCAGCCCCCCAAAATGGGGAAAAAAACGTGGGGTCCCCCCTTAAAATTCCTACCAGACCTAAAGGGTCTGGTAAGGATCTTGGTGGGAACCCCACACACTTTTTTGTGTTTTAACTTGGGGGGTACCGCCTAACATTCCTACCAGACCTAAAGGGTCTGGTATGAATTGGGGGGGGAACCTCAGGCTTTTTTTTTTCTTCATCTTTTGCAAACTAAAAAAAAAATGTTAATTTTTTTCCTAATGTCATTTTGCTGCAACGAAATTTGGTCCAAAAATAAAATTTCGACCGGACTACCGCTAAAAAACGAAATTTCGACCGGACTACCGCTAACTAATTTCGAAGGAGCTGTAACTAAGCTAGAGAGCGAAAATCCAAAAGAACTGACAGCAGGACAGGTGAGTATAAAGAGCTTTTTGCAGGTGGGGGGGTGTTTTGGTTTTTTTTAAATTTTGTCCAAGAAGCCACAGAGCAACAAAGCAACAAAGTCCTTTATTCACCTGAAATTATGCTCCTTTAGCCCATCTACACAAGCTCTAATGTTGACTGAATTGCTGAGCACTTATGTAGTATACAAATACTATGTTTTACTTTTTTGTACCAATTACAGAGAATGGCCTTCTGGGTGTGCTTTCAGAAACTTTTACAAGAGTGCATTTAAGGTTGTGTGTGAAGGATATAATAACCGCCATTACTGTGCAGTTGTAAAAAAAAATGCCTCTCTGGGTTTAAATGCGAAGTATATAGATTATGGCAATTATATAGTGATATACAATTGTAAAACCTTCAGACAGCAAAAGAAACCGAGCTCCATTTTTGTAAAGAGTATGCACTGCCCTATTAATATATATAATCGAACAGCCTCTACTCTAGCACCTAAGAGTTTTTGGATGCCTTTTCTAGTTACTTCTATTAAGTGTGTGAATTTATATAACCTCACGCTAAACTAGAATTATTGTTTCAGACATCCCGTTTCTCTTTTTCACTAATAAATTGTTCTGCACACAAAAACTATGATGTGGTAGTGCATGACTTTCTGTGCACCAGCCACCTATCTCAGGTGATTGGAGGAAAAGGCTGTGAAAAAACCTTACTTCCAATGCATCCCTGAAGGACTAATGTAGCTACCAGACTGCTCGTCCTCCTATAAAACAATTTTTTATTTCTAGCACCTATCATAGACATCGAAAAGGCCATGGGTACTGTTAAGTTAAAGTGACTCTCCGGCTAAAATCAATGTCCAAAATAAAGGCTCCTGTGAAAACAAGACATGTAATTCTGACCTCTTTCAAGTCACCAATCTTTGCAATATTTAAAGGAAACCACTGCCTTAAGATTCTGCAGAATTAGATATTATTGACAGAGTTGGATTCATAGTTCCCTACTTTGATCATTAGTGTTAACCACCACCCCCTATGTCAATACAGGATAAAGTAGTGACCTTGAGGCTGGCAGTTTAAACCACTGAGTGGAGTAGTGGATCAAGAATCTGAATTGCTTCACTTAGGGGTTAGAACCCCATCCCCTATGTCACTACTGTATCCTGTAGTGAGGTAGAGACCAGCAGGAGGAACCACTGACAGCAACGTGGAACCAGGAAATCAACACTCCTGGAAATGTAAGATTCTGCAGGTTCATACATATTTAATCTAATGCTTGTGTCTATCAAGAGCATCGAAGTGTAATAGGACAAGGGGAAGTTTGAAGCATACCGTGATCAAAAGAATTACAGGAATTTCAGAAAGCACCATGGTGTGTAATAGGCCAAAAACCAAATGCACTTAGAAATAGGCTAAGAATGCAGCCCATAGATTCTTTACATGGGTTCTCCTCAATTTCAAGCTTTCCTGCAGTCAAGTGCTGGGGACAATTTGTTACTGACCTGACCTCATCTACCAAATGTATTTCCTTTTTAAAATGTTGCCCTTTCCTGTAATATGAAATACTCATGAGCCTCTCTGGGGTGGCACTCTCCCCTTTTAAACATTTCCCTACCCCTCCCTATGTGTTATTTTCTTTCTCTTATACCTGTTTGCTTATTCATTTCTTTTGTGCCTGGACATCTTTGACTACCCAACATTTGGAATAATGGATGTTTTCCATTACCCGCAGTCAGTTACGACATCAAGTCTCACCACCTTCAACAACTTTAAGTTTACTGTGTCATGGACTGTAGGAAGATATATTTCTTTGGTAAATGTCATATATCTATTAATAATGCTATTGTTCTTGAGTGGCATATCCTGTGATGTTTCATGGTGCCTTTTTATTTGTAAAACTTATGCTCTACCCCCTCCCCTTTTCTTGAATAAAAATGTTTTATGTAAAAAAGAAAGTTAAAGTAATATTAAACATTTGGGGTTTTCTTTTTTTGATGAGGAGGCCCACACTTACATGATTTTAAAAGAGGGACGCTGACCTGTATATTTCTCTTCCTCTTCTTCCTACTCTGTTTTCTTTCCTTCTTTCCTTTCCCTTGTAGACTGTTACCTTCTTCAACCTGGCAGTTTCTTTTCTATTTTTCAATTTCCTTGTTTGTCGTTACTAAATTAGCCATTTTTAGTCAATAACGTCAGCTTGTGACTATACTCTTAAGAAGTTTTTTGTTTTTTATGTGTACATTTGCTCTGTATCTTTTGTGACTCACTGTGTTCACTCGGAATGATAGATGTACTATGTTTTGAGGTCACGATTATGCATCTATGAAACGTCCTTTCCTGTAAATCTTCATATTTATGATACTTGCTGATGTAATGTGTGTTGTTATTCAATACTTTGGAGTTTATTTCTCTTTAATAAAAAAAAAAAAGGGACAAAAAAAAACCATTCACTCTAGGATTAATGATTTATATTAGGGATGCACCGATATATCGGCGCCGAAACATATCGGCCGAAAATGGCACTTTTGGCATAATGCCGAAAGAGCCATGTTTCAGCCCATACATCGGCGCATCCTGCACACAGAGACTTTATCCTCTTTCTTCTCTGTAAGCAATCCACACCGTCTCTTTGATGTCTAGTCTTAGCCTGATATGCAGATGCTGAATGATACTTGTGGTTTTGTCTGCAATTTTAATTATAGAAATGACAGCAATAGCTGAAAACAATACTCTCTCCCCCTTCTATCTGTCCCTTTTTTATCTCTCTCTCCCTGCCTTGCACTCTCACGTCTCTCTCCCTTTCTCTTTCACCCCCTCTTTTCTCTCTCACTCCCACCCCCTTCATAAGCTCTATTTGCAGGACCAAATACATTTGAGGATTTCTTATGGAATGGATGGTGGGGGGGGCTAATCCTAGGATATTATTTTTAGGGGTAAAAAAGAATATGGAGGGAATAGGTGAGTCCAGTAGTGTATCAGGGTAAGGGATAATATAAAAGAGGATAGGGGTAAATAAATGTAGGGATTTTTTAAGTCCAGGATCTCTCATGTCCCTCTCAGTCTGTGCCATTGTTGCATATTGTTCAGCTATGTTCACCATCGACTCCTCTTCTCCCAGTACAATGTGGAGTTTCCTCTTCTCTACTTAGAAGTGAAGTCTGGGATGAGAACGGAGAGTCTCTGGAAGTGACTGTCCCTCAGTGATGAACACTTGGGCCACTGAAGCAGGAAATGGCATCCATCCCCTGGTCACAATACTGGCACAGTCTACTTTCCTTGAACTTGTAGGTCTGACTGTGCCACCTTGATTCAATTTCCAGGCTGTGGGTGCTCAGTCTGTACAGGCTCAAAATGTGTCTGTCTTTGGGGTCTGTCTTGGGGCCAGTTTGTGTTCTCTCTATAGCAAGTGGTAAATTGATTCTGGGAGTTTGCTAATTAATTTCTCCATTCTCTGACATATTTTTCTTTGAAATTGTTCATTGTGTCCTTTATTTGATATTTTGTCAGGCCACATTCTTGGGAGCTTTGGATGGACCATGTGGTGATGAGTTGTTGCAGGCCTCATGGTTTGTCGCGCTCCTTGTTGGTCAGTAAGGCTTTATAGTAGTATAAGTTGGGGCTGCTATTTTGTAGGTGGTCCCAGTATGATAGTATTTTGTACTGCAAGCAGTAAATGGAGTCTGCCCAGCTCAGCCTGGCAAGCATTGTTCAAGTTGTTCCGATGCATTAAAAGGATGTGCTTGCAAAATTCCAGATGGAATATTTCTGTTTGTCTGGAGTCTCATGTGGGTTGATCTGGGTAGGTGACGGGGCCCCATACTTCACTTCCATAAAGGAGGGTTGGGATGACAACACTTTCAAAGATTTTAAGCCAGACTCTTAGAGAAGTGTTTTTAGGTGGTACAGTTGTCTCCTGATGGCATAGAAGGTTCTGCTTGCCTTGTCTCTCAGGACCTCTATGGCTGGTATAAAACGTCCTGTTTGGTTTATTGCTTTGCTTCTCTCCCTTTCTTTTTCTCTCTCTTTCTCTCTCTCTCTATCTTCCTCCCTCTCTCTCTCCCTCTCTCCCCTCTCTTCCCCCCTCTCTCTCTCTCCCCCCTCTCTCCCTCCCTCTTCCTCTCTCTCTCTCTCTCTCTCTCTCTTCCTCCCTCTATTTCTTTCCCTCTCTCCCCCCCCCCCTCTCTCTCTCGCTCTCTCTCTCTCCCTTTTTTTTATATGGGGTTTTTATATGGTTTTATATGGAGGAGTGCATATTCACATCACATCTGCTGACGACACAAAATGTGGTTGTTGAGTGAGAGGAGAAGCCTCTGATGATATTTGGAAGCTTGCCAATTGTACAATAAATGCACACATCCTTCTCAAGAGGCTGTCTGAAGTGGGCAAGCCTGTGAAAATAAAAGTCAATATATTCACTGTTTCAAGTATTCCCTCTCTCTGTGCCCAATTCTCAAACAATGGAGTATCAGAGGCATGTTAAACATAATGGAGATATGTCATAAGAGGCTGGCAAAGGAGAGCTTTGATTTGGATTTGAATTGGATTTTATAAAACTCAGATTAAAGTAGATGGTTGGAGTTTCTGGTAAGTCAAAACAAAATAAATATAAACATATGCAGTCTTATCTATTTCACCTGTTTTATTTAAAGACTCTGCAAGCACAGAAAAAAAACTGTTGCTCTGCCAGAAATGCACTCAGCTCCTATACCTTGTTGTGGCCTGGCAACACTCTTGTTTGTGGACTGTGTGATGTCAGTCTTCTCCAGTGTCTTTTGTAAAAGTACTCAACCACTACCACTCTACAACATCTTTAAGATTCTGCATTAACCTCCTAAGGAGCTGCTATTGTTGGATCCTCCTATCATTCCCAGCGATGATTTGCCCTAGGTGGACCCAACAACTCACCGACACACCAGCAGTTATAAGATGAGCTTTATTTAAGCAGGAATAAATCCTGTAAAGAATGTTTTCAGTAAACATGGCAGGATTATCCAAATACTGGAACAATTCAAAGTGCGGCACACAGTGGATACCATTTATTCCACCAGCTGCATGTGTAATGGCCCTGCGACACTGCACTAGGTGGGTAAAAGGGGAAGGATGTTAACGCAGCAATGTCAGCAGTAATGGTAAAGGGAATGCAAATGACAGTGCCAGTAATAGTACCAATAGCAGTGCAGCCTAACTACTATGTACAGGCCCTGTCTAGCAAGTGCTCATTGGAATAATAGAAGTCTGCAGGTGGTGGAGCCCTTGAACTCTATGTTGGAGCACTCGCTCTCTAAACAGGAAAATTGTATTTCATACTTACCGTAATTTTCCTTTCCTGTCCAGCTCCATGGCAGCACACGAATGGGTTAATCCCTCCCTCCTCCCCCTAATCAGGATCGTAACTCATAAAATCTGAAAGAGTACCCTGGCTTGCCGTTCCGTAACTCGACTACTATACGGGTGGGCCTTGTGCTGCCATGGAGCTGGACAGGAAAGGAAAATTACGGTAAGTATGAAATACAATTTTCCTGTTTTCCTGTCAGCTCCATGGCAGCACACGAATGGGAATTAACTAGCCAAAAACAGGGGTGGGTATGCTTGAAATATTTTTAAACACAACTCATGGTAGAAGAAATAACCCTACGGCCGAATTCAACTTCAGTTAAGGCAGCTGGATCTACACAGTAGTGTGTCATGAACTGATGCGGAGAAGACCATGTGGCCGCTTTACACACAGTCCCTAAGGAAACACGATTGGGTGCAGCCCATGATGTGGCCAGACTCCTAGTGGAATGGACAGACAACCCACTTGGGACAGTTATGTGCTCGGCTTCATATGCTAACGATATCGCCTTCCCTATCCAGGATGCTACTGGATGCTGTAGCATCCTTCTGGCACCTGCTGTATCGATAGAGATGATCCGTAGACCTGAGCTCTTCCGTGGCCAAAATATATACGCCTTCAGCGTATTACCCACGTCCAAGCGGCTAATCGGCTCTCATCATCCGACTTGAAGGTTGGTAATACAATTTCTTGGTGTATGTGAAAGTCAGTCACAACCTTATAAATGAACCTCAGCATGGGAACTAGAATCACTCCATCTGCCAGGAAAGTGGAGAAGTGTTTTTTAAACTCAAGAGCGGCCAACTCCAAAACCCGTCTGGTGGAGGTGATAGCAACTAGAAAGGCAGCGTTTAATTCGAGGACGAGTAGTACTGGAGCAAGCACCTGCAGGGTTAAAGCATCTGAAAGAAAGCTAATGGGTGTTTCAGGTGATTACCTGCAAGAGTCAGCTTAGGCATTAGCAGCACCACAGAATCACATATGTAAAGGTGGCCATACAACTTACAACCATTGTAAAACTTTTGTTGTGCAGACATTTCACCTTCATACAATTTTCTTATAACTAACCCATCATGCACAGACCAATGCAGTTCACAAATAACGCTTGCCAGCATCACCACCTAGCTGATTTACATTGATCAAAAGGACAAACTTTCGTTTGAGCATGTGCGGTTTGCATCTAGAGATTTTCATTGTACAACCACGCCATTAACCTGTCAATTTACATCCAAGTAGACAAACGTTTTCTGCTGAAAGACAAAAAATCTCCAGATAATTGTAAGGTGTATGGGGTCCTTTAGGCGCCCAGACCAAGTAGGAATATCTCCTCCACCCATAATGAGCAACAGCAGTGTACTTACACCTTGTTAGCCATGCCCCGAGGATCACCAGCGGGGCTCCCATGGACCTGCACCATTTAGGAAAGGGCTCACAGGGAAGGCGGACAGCAAGAACTTTATCCCTGCTAGGTAGGCACACTGCTCGGATCCTGACATGTAGGAGGAAAAAAAAGGAACGGCAAGCCAGGGGACTCTTTCAGCTTTTATGAGTTACGATCCTGATTAGGGGGAGGAGGGAGGGATTAACCCATTCGTGTGCTGCCATGGAGCTGACAGGAAAGTAATTTCTAATCCACAGATAATGAAAGTTCCACAGCAAAATAAGTTAATTGTGAATAATGGTGGCCAAAGATCTCTTACCACACCAATTCTCTGTAGATGTCCACCAGTCAGCTGTCTGTTTTGATGGCCGCTCCTGTATGCTGGATAGAGGTGGATATAAGTAGGCTGCAGCACCAATAAGAGGTGCAGGCCACACTGTCTTTCTGGCTGGTCTCTGCACTTCAGGCACATCTCTGGGGGAGCCAGACAAGAGGAAGCCCGAATGGCCTGGGGCCTCCCCTCTTAAGCCTGCACCTTCTTCACTGGTGAACTTGTGGATCTTTCTGGGTTGCAGAAGGCTCTTTTTCTGTCCCTGCTGCAGTTCCCTTCTCTCTTTGCTCACACTTCACAGGTTTGTGTCTTCAGGCATCTCCTTGGTGTCTAGTGGGTCCTTCTCCTCTGCTACAGGCTGTACTCACGCAGCACAGCAAGTCTTTCTCCTACTCCATAGCCTGCTCCATTTCTTATTTCCAATAATGACATTTAAAGTATAGCTTAGAAATATGGGGTTTGCCATAACTTACTCATTTCTCTTCACCTGGTATCAGATCCACCTGTTGGTGAAAATCCGAAATTTTGGGTAGTAATCAGATGCAGAATAGGTGGTAAATCTTCTAATTGGGGCACTAGTTCTGGTGACCCTGCTGACCACCAGGGATTTCCCTTACTTTGGAGAGATTTCCTCTCACCTCCTGTTATGGCCATGGAACAGGAAGTGAAGGGAAATCTCCCTAATGGGACACAGATGGCAAAAAAAAGCCCCCCTCGTTCTATCCAAAATGAAAAAAAAAATGTTTTGGCTTCAGTTCTTCTTTAAGTATACTTGACCCTCACTCATGTATGTTATGTAGGTTTTAGACGGATATGAAAAATCTTCAGTGACTTTGTAATAAATCATTATGCATTTAAACTTACCAACTAGAAACTTGTGTTTCGTTTTTTTTTGCTTAGGTAAATGGATTTCATCCAGAATGTAAACTGCAATTGGAAATAAAAGAGGAAGAAATAAAATGCATTGACAAGCTGCAGAGGCAGAGGACAGCTGGGTTTAGCCGCGGTAAGAGCTCCACGGAGCAATCTTACATTTGTTTTACTGATAGTATATCCAAAAAATCAAAATGTGGAATGTACCCTGTAAGTCGTTATTATATACGTTATCTATGTGAACATGCCTTCTGGAGGCTTAAACCCTGTTATGACCTGAGGTAATTGAAGCCTAGATACCCAGGCCAAATTTAGCGACATCAGTATTTATCAGTTAACATGGCTATCTGACAATTACAGTATTAAACAGAGGCACACTGCCATCATCAGGCTGCAATGGCATCTACAGTGCCATGGTCATGCTGGAGGCTTATTTTTAGAGGTGCACAGAAATTACATTTTGAAATAAAAAATAAAAAAAAGTCAGGATAAAACAGAAACCAAAATAAAACATTTCTAGCTTTTTTTAATTTTTAAAAAATATTGAATTTTTATTTATTTTTTTCTAAACTTTGAATTTTTTTTATATTATTTTTTTGTTTATTTTTGTAATAAATATATATTTTTTTAACTTTACTGTTGGGGGCTCTGGGGAAAAATCAGGGATCTAAACAGACCCCTGATATTTCCCGTTTAAAATAGAAAAAGAGATTGATGACACAGAGCCCTCAATCTCTTTTTCTGCAGCCCCTTTCTTTCTTTGAGGCCATTGTAACTCAAAAGATATACTTACCAAATTCTAAGTCCCACCTGGCTGCTAGACGAGTCCCTTGAGCCTCTTCTTCCCTGGTTCCAGCAATCTAAGGACCTGTGACATCATCACGACTATTCACTTGCACTGGATGTGAGGACACCAAGGGACATTCATTAGCTAAAGTGGAGGGGGAGAGAGGTTTTTTGACTGTAGAGCAAAACAAGCATTTGACCCTTGCAGTGCGGTGGTAGCCCTACCAGCCTAATATACATAGGTGATCATTTATTTGGAAGGAACAAATGATCACTTCAAGGAAATCTTGAAGCCACTGCCTACATTTTATTGTTTCCTGTGCATTGTCCCTAGTATGTGCATAGGCTTCCAGTCACGGGCAGGGTAGAGGGAAATGCGACACATAGTCTGTATGGCTAATTTGTGCACCTTTTAGGAATACACAAGACAAAGAGCATCAGTGTGCAATAACCAACTGAATATCAGCTTCCGCCAGCTTAGATAAAGCCAGCTAACAAGACAGTGTATGCTTGTTATATCATTATTTTTTCTTGCAAGAAAAAAAAATAACAGAAAAAAATAAATATCAAGTCCTTGTTACAGTTTGTTTTCACTTATAAGGCAAAGTTTTAAAATAAACTTAACAAGATAAGATTTTTCTTTTATGTATTACTGCCAGAGACTGATGGTTTGTACAGAGGCCGCTCCAATTTGAAATCTGTCCCACAGAGTTATCATTTGGTCATATATACAGTACGAGCATGATCATGTTTACTTTTGTTCCCCATGGTCCCTGTGTGTGTTGTAAAGTAGCCACCGCTCCAAGATCGCTCTCTTGATGGACTACAATCTCCATACAAATTAGTAAACTAAATATGAGATTGTAGTCCATCACAGGAGCGAGCTTGGAACGGTGACTACTTTACAGCACACAAAGGGACCATGGGGAACAAAAGCAGCCACCCTCCAGAAGGAAGGACAGTGTCAGCTGGAATTCAAAGATGATTTGAGGATCTACAGCCGAGTGATACACAAATAAGATACATTTTTGGTAATAGTTAAGGTACTTGAATGCATTTTTAAGATGTAACTTATGAATTTATTGTCACTTTAAGTATTTAGAAAGCACAATATTATCTGTTTAGGTCTAGACTCTAACTGAGGGATCATGTAACGCGAATGATCAGTGGAGCAGAGTCTGACACATTCTGTTATGTGTGAAATTTCAGCATGAGTTATTAAGCTCTGTAAACAGGATTTTTTTAAGCACAGAAGATAAATATGCAAATAGTAAGTTAATGGAGGTGGAAATGTACAGTCCAAAACGTTGAATCACAGCCTAATGTCAAAAGGGGAATGAAGATAAATGACAGATCTGAGAAAGTTTTCTTCTTGGGATCTCATACTCTGTCCACATTTGGGTGATCTCTGATCTCTTTAGAGAAGCCCATCCTGCATCTACCTAACAACACAGCTATTACCTTTTGTATCTCTTCCCCCTCCCTTTATATTGTAAGATATTATGAGCAGGGCCCTCCTGACCCTCTTGTCGTGCATTGTATTGTAGCTAGTGTCTCCCTTTATTTTGTAAACCACTGCACAGACTGTTGAGGCTATAACAATCCTGTATAATGATAATAATAGTAGTAATAATAATAATGAAAAATTATGAGGACCACTTTTGTGGTTGATTGAAGGAGATTTTTCTTTTTGTAAAAGGAATGCTTACTTAGCTTAGTGTATAAGGTTAAGCTGTGTTAATTGTGAATACCCAATCATGTTGATGATTTAAAGAACAGGCTTTCCCATAAATGTGTAAACCCCAACATTCATTAGGTTAATAGCATCTATTTTTCTTCACTAGATTTTTGTAAAATCATTTTTGCTTACTTAAAGTAAGACTAGACTAGACTAAAAAAGAAGATGTGCTATGTTATAGGGGAACCTTCAGACATGTTAACTGTGCCTAAGCAGTACCATGAAAAATGAGCAGTTCTATTCCTGATATGTGAGTGTGCCGAAGGATTTCTGTGCCTACAGCCTCATAGATATATATATCTGCAGTGTGAAATCTACAGTACAGCTGCCTCTGACTGATACAGGAGATTTGGTGTGAGATTTGGTGATGTCACTACTGTGCTGATTACTGTTCTCTTCGCTGGAGGCTCTGACACGAGGAAGCAAAACCCTGTTTCCATACCAAGATGGCAGCCTCTACGCAGAGACACAGTGTAGAACAAGGCATGGTAAGTCAGCAATGGGGAAAAGATCGGCTAAAGGGAGACCACAAGAAAAACTGACTAGTCCGTTGCCTCTGCCTGCTTTTTTGGCACAGTTTTCAGACTTCAGTTCCTCTTTAACTCATGCAGTTAGACTCTAAAGCACCCATGTCCAACTGTTTATTTTCCTCTTACTCCTTTTGTGTGACCCTCAGCGGTTTAAGGATTTATAAAAGCAAATGAACTCTTACCCTTCCTTAAATCATTTTACAACTAATCAGCAAATGTTTTATGGCCCTGTTCTCTGGGATTAATTATTGTAAGCTACAATTTTCACTATAATAAGTTTCTAAATGCCATAATCTTTTTTTGAATTAAGTAGGTGTTGCTCTCATTAGACATAACGCAGCCCACAACAGATATAATGCAGCACTTCTAAAGATTTTGTCCAGCTTCAAAATGCCTACTCTAATTTTATTTTGGCTCAGTTAAAGAGGACTTGAACTGTGGAAACTGTGACCACAAAGGCAAGCAGTGGTCAAAATATTGGTGGTCACCAGTATTGGCTGTGGTTTCTCTGCAGCTGATCTTTTCCTCACTACTGACTTACAATGCTTTGTTCTGCACTGTGGCTCTGTGTGGAGGTGGCCATCATGGTAGAGAAGCAGGGCTTTGCTTCCTCATGTCAAAGCTGCCCCCCTGATTACTGGTGATCTGATGGCTGGTGGGGAGATAAAAAACCAGATCCACACAATAAATGAAGCAGGAGCAGGGAGATCTTTGTACTGCAGGTTCTCAGGTACAGCTTCCATTCCAGCATGGAGAACATTGAGCAGGACCACAATGACATCATCACAGGGATGTGCGGTCAGGGGAAGCAGGTGAAGCAGAGCCTCACCTAATATTATGGAGGAAAAAGCTGTCAGCTCCAAGTCTGAAGCTGACAGCTTTTTCTCCATTGAGATCGGCTTCTATCATATAATACTAAAGCTGAGGCTACTAGACCCGAATGGCATTCGGGTTTCGAATTTCCGAATTGCATTCAGGAGCTCCCGAATGCCATTCAGGTCTGGGAGCCTCAACTTTAGTGATATATGTATGGCTCCAAGACCTGAATGGCATTTAGGAGCTCCCGAATGCAATTCAGAAATTGGGATCCCGAATGCCACTCAGGTCTAGGAGATTCAGCTTCAGTATTAATACCTGCATAGGGTTTTTTGTGGTATTCGCACTGAATATTCGTAAACTCATCTGAAACTAACAAAAATTAGGATTTTATCCGAATCCAAAAACCCAAACCGAATTGAATTTCGGATCCAAATCCTGAATCCCGAAATAACGAAATATCTGAACCGAACCGAATTTTTTCTCAGCTTGCATGGCTATTAGTTAGCAAATCTAAACATTTGAGTTCAGGTCCACTTTAAATTTAGAAATTTAGAGGGTTATTCACAAAGCTGCCAAAGGCAGCCGAGTGAATAACCCACCCAAAGTGAAGTGAGCCAAATGCTGTTCGGCTATTCACTTCAGGCTAGTACAGTTGATTTCAGCCGTACATCGGCTGAAATCAGCTGTACATCGGCTTGCTCCGGCTGGCTTCTGTTCAGCCGAACATGGTCAGCATGTTCGACTGAGCCGAAGTGAAGAAGGAGTTCCACTCAGCCGATCCAACATCCGGATCGGCTGAGCCAAACTTCCGGCTGCTCACTCGCTGCCATTCGGTCTATTCTCATAGGGGCCGAACGGCAGTGAGTGAATAGCCGAATGCAGCCAAGCGGCATTTGGCTCGGCTATTCTGCTTGGTACCTCCGTGGTACCGAGCAGAATAGAAAAACAGTGAAAAAAGTTGAAAGAAAAAAAAAGTTGATTTTTTTTTACAAATTTTATTAAATGATCAATTTTAAGAAATGAATAAAGATTTTTTTTAAATAAAAAAAATTAAAAAAAACAAAATAACAATTGGGTGGAGATAGCAGTGACAGCTAGCTCTGCCCAAATGTTTCCTATTGGACGGGACCTGCTAGGTCCCTGCCAATGAATAACAACTGGGTGGAGCCGGCCGTGACATTGTGGTCGGCTCCGCCAAGTTGTCATTGTTTAACCACTTAAAGGCCATGGTGTTTCACCCCCTTCCTGGCCAGGCCATTTTTCAGTATTCAGCGCTGCGGTCCTTTGACTGATGTTTATTCCGTCATGCAACGCTGTACTGAAATGAATTTCATACCATTTTTTGGGGACAGATAGAGCTTTCTTTTATTGGTATTTAATCACCACTGGGGTTTTTATTTTTTACTATATAACAAAAAAAGTACCCTAAATTTTGAAAAAAAAACATGTTTCCCTATAAAATGTTATGAAACATTTATTTTCACCCCAATTTTTTGGTATAATATAAAAGACGGGGTCACGTCGGGTAAATAGACACTAAACATGTCAACCTTTAAAATTGCGCGCGCCCGCGAAATCGCAGAAAACGTCCGGCAACCAAAATTGGCCATAGGCGACGCTTTAAACGTTTTTACCGCTCATCAGTTTAGTGTCATCAGTGATTGATGGCCCTAGAATTATTGTTCTCACTGCGACGTTCGCGGCGATATGTAACATGTGCGGCATAATGGGCGCAATCGTCGTTTTTGTACATAGGCGCACCCGACGCATGTTTGCGTGTGTATGTGGGGGGGCGGGGGACTTTAAAACATTTTTTGTGTTATTTTGTTTAATTATTATTTGTGAATATTTTTTTAGCTTCTTTATTTTTTTTTAATGCTGTAATTTTTTTTAAACTTTTTTTTTTAGACTTAACTTTATTGCTATAACATAGGGGACTAAGGAATCCCCTATGTAATAGCCAATTCACCAAACAGGTCCTCTTTATGGAGACATCAGGGGTCTCCAAGACCTCTGATGTCACCTAGGGACCCCCACAGAAGCTGATGAAGCAGAGATCTGCTTCATCAGCTTCTCTCCGGTGTTCTGCACCGGAGAGTGACACTGAATGCAGGAAGTGATGTAATATACATCACTTCCTGCATTCGGGGACAGGAAGAGAGATCAAAGGGATGATCAAGTAATGATCTCCCTTTGATCTGCTGTTAGAGCGTCGCCGTGCCGGTCCCAGCCGCACCGGCCACATCGGATCACGGACCGGCAGCGGCGACGAGCAGACAAAGGTATGGGGGGGAGGGGGGAGCGGGGCACACCCGCAGCTCCTGCAAGCGAACGGGCGTCTCTAGAGACGCCTGATCGCTTTTATGTAAACAGCCATCGCTGGCTGTTTACATGCTTACAGTGCTTACAGTTTTCCCTCTCGTGTGCGCGCTGAGTGCCGCACACGAGAAGGGGGAGGGGCAGGACGTCTCAAGACGCCCTCCCGCTCCTAGCAGACGTCCGTGCGGCCGTTCACAAACGGCCATGGACGGAAGGTAGTTAATGACAGTACAGCGTCCCCGGGCAACTGGGCGGAGCCAGCTGTGAGATTATCGGGTTTCACTTCTGCTCAGTCGAGCCGAAGCAGATGCCTTTGGCTCGGCTGAGCCGCTCAGCCAGCTCTGGGAGCTGTACGGGCTATAGAGAATAGCCCGTACAGCAGCCCTTTGGTTCTACTGAACCGAAGGACTCCGGCGGCCGAAGCTAGCCGAAGGATCATTCGGCTAGCATTTTGAATAACCCTCTTAGTCTACGCAGTATTTAAAGGTAATGTCTCACTTGATGGCATGGCAAAAAACTGTTTTATGAAGTGTTTCCTCCACAGATAGTTGTTCAATGTCACAGCAGGGAATATGAACACGGTAATGTTTTCCAAACTAAATAAAGCACGTGTCAATATCTATGTCTGTGCTATGAATATGACTCATTTTCCTGGTGCCAAGAGAATCTTATTTGAAAACGTGTTGTTTAATTTGTGTTATGAACACACACTGCTTGGCATATTCCATGTATACAAAACAATTACAGATTAACAAATTGATCATCACAAAGCTAACCTGGCCGACATTTAACATCGTCGAATGGAAAAAAGATGTTCATAAGAAAAAAACTGAAGGCAGAAAAGTGTTTAAAGCTGTTTGAATCCACAGATCATGACAAAGTATGTTCACAAGTTGCTCTTGGATTAAGTCTAGCCTTGCCTTACAATCCTCCTCCAGGTCTATGACAATTTCGCTGGTTCTGTTCAGGGAAAATCACATTCAATCTTTTAGAAAATTACAGCCGGAGGATCTCAGCAGGAAGAGTTTGATTATTAGGCCAGTCGTTCTGTATTTAAAATGAGTACAACTTGTACAATGGTCCTTCAGTTCTTTCATGCTGTCACAGGCATTTCTAAAAGAAGCTTTATAATAATACTACACAGTGATAGATTTGTTAACTCCAATTTATACTTGGCAATGCATGAACGTGCGTGTGAACGTGCGTGTGAACGAGCGTGTAAACGTGCGTATTTTTGCCATCATTGAACTCATTCAATCAATGGGCTGCTGCATGAACAACAAATACGGCAGAGTAGCTCATGCAGCATTTTCGGCTGTAAGTGTCCCATGTTTTTGTCCCATGCAAAGGTGCACATTTTAATGTGCGTCCACGCACCTGAAAAACAAAGATGCTTTTCCCGGCCGCATTTGGGGTGCTATTAACACGTAATGACACTGCAAGCACATTGCACGTTTTTAAAACATTGCGTGAACACTTGGCGCACATTCACGTAACCCCAAAGTGTGAACAGGGACTATTAGTTTACTGTAGATGAGAAAGAGTTAATAGGGCTTGCTTTCAGTTTAGGAATCCAAACAATTAAAGTTGAACTCAGGCCAAGCAGCTAAATAAACAGATGAAATACATATATGGGAGTTTTTTGTATTGCCAAAAGATTTGAGTTTTTGTCCACTCAGTCCTGAGCTCTACACAGCCCTCCAACTCAACACAGTACTGTCTGGCAGGGGAGGTGACCAGATGTATTTTTTCTTCGCTTCTGCACTTAGATAACACTTGCAGGTATTTTCCTCCCCCAGCCTGTGACCGGACAGTGAAGGAATAGCAGCAGAAAATAAGCACTGTCTTTCTCTGTGTCACTCTGCCTTCTCCAATGCCTTACTAAATAGTCAGATTGGTGGGGCAGTTATTTACTATTGCAGCCTCGAAATTCCCAGTGCCATCTGCCAGTCCATTGGACTATGAACGAACATCGCCACACTTGTGGAGTCTCCCCTGTGCTCCCACCTCCCTCAACTGGCCCAAACACCTCTCTGTCTTCAGATTCCTGAAAACAACACTGTACATTGTGCATGACCTTCCCTTTCTAGCTTTATTATGGGAAGGTAACATAAAGATGCAGTTCTGACACTTATATTAACACACAAGTAAAGCAAACCTGCAGTTTTTTTTTTTTTTAAATGACTTGTTTGCACCTTTCTATACCCCCTCCCGCCCCCATCCTGCACATGTTGTTTAAACATTTGTATTTAGTATTTATATAGTGCCAACAACTTACACAGTGCTTCACATACTGCACATTGACATCAGTCCCTGCCCTCAAGGAGCTTACAATGTAAGGTCCCTATCTCACATGCATACATACACACACATACTAGGGCCAAATAACCTTCCAGCATGTCTTTGGAGTGTGGGAAGAAGCCCACACAAGCACAGGGAGAACATGCAAACTCCATGCAGAGAGTATCCTGGTCAGTATTTGAGCCAGGGAGCCCCAGTGCTGCAAGGCAGAAGTGCCAATTGCGTCACGTTCTGGCTTCCGCCACCTCTGCGGGGCGTGCAATTGGGTTGTACAAGCAATGCGCATATGGATGGAGCTCCATCACAGCACAGCAGCCCACACCGGACCCCAGGCTGAGGATACACCAGTTCCCATAAGGTAGGGAGACTGGGAGGATCTTAAGAAAAAGAAAAGTGTGCATGTGTTTGTGAGATTGTCTGTCAGTGTTTTTAAGGGCCCGTGCACACTAGTACAGTGCGTTAATCAAACAGTCCTGTGCAACTGTACCACGCAATCGCATTAATTTTAAATGTCACCCCAAACGCACCTCCTGCCCACAGTTCAATTGCTGGCACCGGAAAAAACACGTTACCGCAATGCTGTACGTTCCATTGCAGTATGCCTTGGGTCGCAACTTAACAACCAAGGACAAAAGTGGGTCCTGAGGTTACACCGGTTGAGAACCACTGCCTTAATCTATTCACTTGCATGCAAGCTCATGTTTTATATTTTACCAAAAAAATGGGTATAATATTGGTTTTGTTGACACTAAAATTGCTTTCAGAAAATATAGAATGTGCATTTTAAGTGATCTTTGAGCCTAAAATTTGCATTGTAACTTGTGTGCAAAAAAATTAAAAAAGAAAAATGGTTCTGGCAGCGAAAGGGTTAAATGACAGTAGAAAAAAAAAATAGAAGCATCAAACATGTCATCGTGGGACTCCAGGAGGTAATTACTATTCCAGACAGCTGTTTATTACTCACTCAGCTGTGAATATTCAATGTTTTTGTTGATTTTTTTTAAACATTATATTAACATGAATTATCTTTATCTTTGTTGACAGGATGTTTGGGAGTTTGGGATAATGTAACATGCTGGGACCAAGCTAAATATGGAGAAACCATCACTAAGTCTTGCCCTCTCGTGCTACGATATTACTTCACCAAAGATGGTGAGTGACGCTCACTGTGACATTATAAAGAGAGTCACAAATCCTCACTCATATTGACTTTGAACCCAGCTGAGGATGGCACAACTCCGTGCATAACACATTATTTTACCGTCTGTTGGTCTAAAATGACAGATAATTAGAAAGCTAGTTGTAGGATAAAAATAGGCATGAGAAACAGAAAATGAATAGATCTGACGCATTAGCTCACCACATTTCCTAATAGATCATGCTCATTATGTTGTTCTTTGTTGAATATATTTTGGGATAGGTTGTTTTTTGAATGGATGAATGTGTTTATAAAATTAATTCCGTAGTTGACAGCAACATTAATTAGTATTGTTATACATGATCAAATAGAGAGTGAATAACAACTGTCCTTAATTTTATAGGTCAGTCCTAGATCATGACAGTAACAGTAACTAAAATACCTCTGAGTGGGGAGAGTTAACGTCTATGAGGTTTCATTGGTTATGTCTTCCCATACCTGTGACTTTTGTTTAACCTAATCTCTTGCCTTGGTGTCCCAGGGGGTCAGAGCAATACAAATCTGGTATGTTGTAATCCTTCCGCGCTCTATTCAAAACTAAAAAGAAAACGAAACCTCCCAGACCCTCGTGGATTGGATTATTTTCTGTGATTACATTAAACTCTGCCTCCCAAGAACCTCTCTCAACTTCAACTCTGATTCTGCTCTGTGTTTAGGCTTTGAGGCACAGTCAATGCACCTCGTGATGCTGATCTTCAAGTTTACCTTGGCAACCTGTTCCCTTAGTACAATTATACACTCAAGCTGTTTGACAAACATCTAGCTTTTTATTTGGCTCTATTAAAACACTACATGAGCACCTTGGGACACCCAGGTTCTAGAGCACGTGTAACACAAAAATACCAGAGAGGTAGTTGCTGAATGTGAACTGCGTTGGTTATTGACCCTGTGCTAGTGACTCCACCTTAGAAATATACTTTATTACATAACTTAATACATTTAAATTCAAGCTTTCAGAACATCCGGGTTTAAAGCAGAATTCTGGGCAAAAAATGTTATTAACCTTTCCAGTGGCGCTATCCCCACACTGCAAGGGTTAACTGCTCGTTTTCATCCAGGGACTAAAAAAAAAAAGTTATACTCAACTGATCCTTCGAGCAACCTAGCTCTCAGACCGGTCTCTTCCACCTCACTCCCCCTCCACTGCAGTGTTCTAAGGACCCTTGAATCATCACATCCAATACACTGTGTATAGAACTTGTGGATGCTAAGGGACATTCCATCCCGCAGCAGAGAAGAAGAGAGGCTGGAAGAAGCGCTGTAAAAGCCGGACGGCTCTGATGATCGGGTGAGTATAACTTGAAAAATTAAAATGAGCAGTGATCTTTGCAGTGCGGGGGGTAGCCCCACTGCAATGGTTAATAAAAATGTTGCCTAGAGTTTCTCTTTAATTGTCATTGAATCCTTCTGAAGCTGGTTTGCTAACGGAGTTGAGAATGTTTACAATGTTCATAAATTGTGTGAATATTTACTTGAAATCCAGTCAAGTGCAGATCAAATAAGTAAACGATAATTTGCTTTGGCTAACTGAAGTGAATAGTCACACAATGTATTGTATTTATTGTGTGAACATTCTCAATTCCTTTAGTATAACAGCCTCACTGGGCTTGATTTGTTTTGTAAGGGAAATTTCCCTTAGCTAGTGAATGAGATAAAGCTCTGCTGACTTCCACTATCAAATCATGTGCAAGCAAAAAATACTATTTATTCCCCCTACTCCACACCTCATTTCCATAGCATAAGGGAGTGTTCTGTAGTCCACTGAGGAGAACTAGACAGGGTTGACATTTTTTGAAATTTCAGTTCAGCAGAGGCAGAGTACACAGGAGGTGTGATGCGTACTACATTTCAGTACTTCATGCTAAATTTTAAAGAGACAAAACATGGGGACATATACACTATATTGCCAAAAGTATTGGGATACCCCTCCAAATCATTGGATTCAGGTGTTCCGTGAAATTTCCTTGCAACTAAATATTCTACGGTCACCTGTTAGTGGTATTATAACAAAGTGGAAGCAACTGGGAACAACAGCAACTCAGCCACGAAGTGGAAGGCCACGTAAAATGACAGAGCGGGGTCAGCGCATGCTGAAGTGCGCAGAGGTCGCTAACTGTCTGCAGAGTTAATATCTACAGACCTCCAAACTTCATGTGGCCTTCAGATTGGCACAACAACAGTGCATAGAGCGCTACATGGAATGGGTTTCCATGGCCGAGCAGCTGCATCCAAGCTTTACATTACCAAGTACAATGCAAAGCGTTGGATGCAGTGGTGTAAAGCACGCTGCCACTGGACTCTAGAGAAGTGGAGACGTGTTCTCGGGAGTGACGAGTCACGCTTCTCTGTCTGGCAATCCGATGGATGTGTCCGGGTTTGGCGGTTGCCATGAGAACGGTACATTGTGCCAAGTGTAAAGTTTGGTGAAGGGGATTATGGTGTGGGGTTGCTTTTCAGGGGTTGGGCTTGGCACTTTAGTTCCAGTGAAGGGAACTCTTAAGGCATCAGCATACCAAGACATTTTGAACAGTTTGGGGATGGCTCCTTCCTGTTCCAACATGACTGCGCACCAGTGCACAAAGCAAGATCCATAAAGACATGGATGAGCGAGTTTGGGGTGGAGGAACTTAACTGGCCTGCAAAGAGTCCTGACCACAACCCGATAGAACACCTTTGGGATGAATTAAAACGGAGACTGCAAGCCCGGCCTTCTCGTCCAACATCAGTACCTGACCTCACAAATGCGCTTCTGGAAGAATGGTCAAACATCCCCATAGACACACTCCTAAACCATGTAGACGCCTTCCCAGAAGAGTTGAAGCAGTTATAGCTTCAAAAGTTGGGCCTACTCAGTGTTGAACCCTACAGACAAAGCCTGGGATGCCATTAAAGTTCATGTGCATGTAAAGACAGGCGTCCCAATACTTTTGGTAATATAGTTTATGTGTATTGGGGAGATGTAATAAATTTTCTTTCGCCCAGACATACACTGTAACTACTCCCTGGCAGTGATCAGTGGTCTATACATGAGGTGACTGCCAATGAGCAGTAAATGTCTCAGAAGCAAAGAGATTTTATCATGAGTGTAGCCCTGGCCTTATTACTTTAAATTCCAGCAGCAAACCGTACAAGGAAGAATGTGGGAGAGAATAAAACAAACACAAATGTCTATGAACAATGAAACACGACATGAGAGTGTTCTGTCTAGTCAAGCTTGCAATGTAATTGCTTAATGGTGCTGAATCACTTAATTAACTAATACCCAAAGAGTGTTACAGCACATGACTTCAGTTAAAGTAAATGTACAGTAAATTCAATAACTAAAAGCTCATAGAACATGTACATATCATTTCAAAAATCATTTTCATTATCTTTAAATCTGTAGCTTTCGTTACTATAATATCTTGTGATCTTGAAATAAAGGTTCTTGTTAACATGCTTCCTGTTATAGGGTGACAAGACTCTATCCTTGTCTCACAGTTGTGCTCCTGCATGGTAACCTAGTCACATGGGTCTATGATGAAGACTACAAATGACCATTTAACCCTTTTCTTTGCCACCAACATAAGGCGGAACAAAAATGTCCCCAGCTGGCCAGCTCAGTATGCCTTATGTTGCCTGCATTCAACCTTCTGCTATAAGATCATGGTTGCTGCAGCAGCTATAAGCTTATAATAGAAGGCTATGAAATATTTGCCAATCCTTCCCTTCATAACAAACACTAGAGTGATCAATACTGATCACTCCAGTGTTTATTCATAACTGAGGAGATAGTATGCGTTTACTATGTGCCCAGTGAGGAATAAACAGAAAGGTCTAAAAAATCACTTCCTGTTCATTCATAACTGTGGAGATAGTAAACATTTACTAGTTTACTTGTCTCCTAAGTTTGAGAATGATCAGGCTGCCTCTGTGCTGAGAGCTCCCTGTTCATTCAGTCCTGGGGCTGCAGAAAAGAAGATTGTGGACTCAAACTCTTTTTCTATTTTAAATGGGAAATATCAGGGGTCTGTCTGTTAGGCACCTGATATTTCTCTAAAGCCCCCTGATGATAATGTAAAAAAAACCAATATGGTATAATATAATAATATGATATGATAATAATGAATATAATAATAATAATAAAAAATAGTTAAAAAGAAATAAAGCATCCTGCCACACACACCCATAACATACATTTGCAACAGTGTGCACCATAATGTGGTGTGGTGTTATGCACATGCACTGTGGTGCATTATTAAAACAAATCACAGTGCTTAATTTTTTCTTTTTTTTTTACTTTTAAAAAAAACATTCATTAAACTCTGGGGCAGTGCATGGCAAAGCGTTGCAACGTATTGCCATGCATTGTAATATGCTACATTGCAATTAAATGTATGCCTGAATCATTTTATCGCAGCACACACCAAGGCAGTACACAAGCGGCACTACAATTTAGACTTTGCTACAACACATGTGTGAGGCCAACCTCCAAATTTTTAGCATTTGTTGATCATTTACAGTTTTGCATTCCTTCATTTTGTTATCATTTTGCAAAATGGTGCAATTTAAAATGTGCAAATGTATTAAGTCGGTTCAGTGTTATCTTTTAGATTTAGTAGAAATCTCTTACATTATGTTTTTTTTTTTTTGTACGCTGATAATGAGTTTATTGTATTTTGTATTGAACATATTAATTTGATAAACATTTCCATAACTGTTGCAGGACCTACAAAATTAGTAGCACAATCTTTTTATCCTACCAGTCCTGTTCTTTCAGAAAATGTATGGCACAAAGGTGAAAATAATTAGCCACTCCTTTAGGCTGGGTTCACACCTGAGCGTATTTTTTCAGCTTGTTTTTTTCCATGTTTTTTAGCGCGTTTTTCCGTTCAGTGAAACGCGCGTTTCACTGGCAGTATGATTTTTGTTGTTTTTTCCTTTATTTTCTCTATTTAAAAAAAATAATACTTGTTTTTGTTTCACTTTTAAACTTCCCACCGGCTCCGTCCCCCTGCGACACGGCCACTCGCAAGGGACGGAAGCCGACAGCTGCCGAAGACACAGCGGGGATCGCGGACAAGGTAAGACCTGTATGCTATATTCCCGAGTGTGGCTCGGGGTTACTGCTTTGTTAAGCCCGATCCACACTTAGGAATACCAATGTAAATGCGTGGCAAAACGCCCCAAAGAAGCTCCTGTACTTCTTAGGGCAGAGGGCGTTTTGCAGCGCGTTCCTACGCGCTGTAAAATGCCCAGGTGGGAACCATGGCCATAGGCAAGCATTGGTTTTCACATGTTGAGCATTTTACAGGGCGTAGGAACGCGCTGTAAAACGCCCAGGTGGGAACCAGGCCTTAGTGTACGTTCACACCATATGCACCGCATTGTGGCCGGCTCACTATTTTGTGGGCTCGAGGGGGCGAGGTGGGCCATTGAAGTGAATGGCACTGTTGCCATGCCCTCCGGCCGCAATGCGATCCCCCGAACAGGATCGCAGGGTACAATGTGCCTGTGGTCCGGTGCGGTCAAAATAGTGCGTGCAGAATTTTGACGGCACCGCATCGCATTGCGGCCGGTGGGCGTGGCTACGGCGCCATTCACTTCAATGGTCCGTCACGCCCCCTCCAGCCCCACTGCATATGGTGTGAACATACCCTTAAGGAGCACGAAGGAACTATTTAATTACCGGCTAATTATATTCACCTTTGTGCACAATTCACTTTATCCTGCATGATATACTTATCACAAGTGGACATTTATATGCATTGTGTATGTGTGACTAAAGTGGACAAACATCACCTGGTTCAAGTATTCAAATTTGTTACCACAATTTAATGGATACATTTTGTTACAATTTTTGAAGCACTATAAGTTTGATACAATTGTATGTCACATAGCAAATGCTAAGTATCACATATTCGTTTTAGATATGGAGCGCACTTGAAAGCGCCACAAAATGTATCTATATTATTATTTACTATTCTGGTATTTCACTAGAATTAGTGCTTGCTGCTTAGTGAAAAGCTGAGTGCGAATTGCATTGTTAATTTAACTAAAATCTTATTTTCAATTCCGAACATCTTCTTACTTTTATAGCTTAAAATCACTCAGCCTCATAGTTCTAGCCGACCTGTGACAATGGAACTGTCACAGGTCGGCTCAATAGATCTAGAAATGAGCGAACACATAGCGTCGCTCGCTCACTTCTCAATCAATCCCTGCAGAGAGCCGTGACTGTCACTCACGGCTCCCTGCAGGGATCCCCCCCCCCCTCTCCGATCCGATCCTCCATCGCTGACTGGCGGAACGGACGGGGGAGGGGGCGGGTACAGCTGGCTCTGCCTCTAGATAGGCAGAGCCAGTCGTCACTCACGCAGCTGGGCGGATCCAGACAGTATTGTCCGGATCCGTCCCAGCTGCAGCGTCTCAGTATACCGCAAGCTGCAGATCGCGGAATACTAAGCTTTGGGTCACGGGAGGATGCTAGATTGTGTCCTCCCGTTACCCTTAGGAGAACTCTGGGGAAAAGCCCTAACCCCATAGTTCTCCTTTAAAACGTATGTCCATCCAAAACTTTTTTCTTACTTTTGAAAAGAGCAGGTCATGATTAGACCCCCTTCCAGGTTTTTAACTGGAGCTCCATTAGAGAGATTTGCCCTATGGGCTATGTCCTGTCCTGCTGGCCAGACAGGAAGTGAAGGGAATTCTCCAACAGCAACATAGTCAGAAATAAAAATGCTTTTCTTAAATAGAGTAGGGGAAGGTTGGGACCCCTCTCAGTGTCCTTTTTGCAGATTCTCCCTCAATTCCTGTCTGGTGACACCATTGTCAGCTGTAAGGGAAGTGAGGGTGAATGTCTCTAAACAAGCACTGGATGCATGCTATTCAAAACTAGAAAAAATGGTTTTGGCTAGACATACACTTAACTAGAAGGGTGAATTGGATAGAAGGGTGGATTGCAGATTCTAAAAAAAAAATTATTGTTATGTAAACTTTATCAGTATACAAAATAATTTTGTATTGATCAAAATTTCCATTGACAAAGCTCCAGTTTTAAATTAACTATCCTGCGACTGTCCCAGAAAAAATATTATGCTATGGATTTGTGGTGGAGCAATATAACATTGTTTGTGGACTGTAAATACCCTATGCCAACATTTGTGTTACCCATTGTCCTCTCTGTGTAAGGCATACATAAAATGCTAAACTCTTTTTTCCTGCAGGAAATATAAGCAGAAATTGCACAACGAAAGGATGGACTGACGTTTTCCCAAACATATTTGATGCCTGTGGGCACAATGATAATGTAACGCAAGCTCCTAAGGTAACGTTGGGTTCAGTTATTTTTCTTTTTTGGTGTGTTCAAGAAGTGTTTGTTGGATACATGATGATGATCAGAGAATGCAGGCATGCTAAAGGTTTGGTTGGAAACTTGAGACATTCTGCAGAGAACAGTGAGAGACCCGGGACTTGTTGCATGAGACTAGAAAAGATGATTGATCACTCCTTTACCGATCTATGCTCCCACTACGGACTGCTAGGGGACCAGGGGCCACACAGAACCAACTTCTGTTTTCAGTTTTCAGTTATAATAAATCATATGTTAATATACTGTTTAAAAGTGTTTATACCCACACACATTACACCTACATTTTTCCCAGTGCAGGTTACTAAATGAAAGATATTAAATAGAAGGCAGTCTGAAAATCTTACACCTACACAATAAATAATTTAATAAAGAATACACTCAAGCATAAATGCATTACAATTACTACAATACATATTACTAATACTAAAGCTATAACCTCAAGTTTTATTATTACACTTAGAGTAAATCTCCATTTCTGAGTTCACATCCGCCAACTGCAGTATTCACTTTCATTTCACTCTCTCATCGCCAGGAGTAAGACAGGGTTGGGCCAGTTGCCACCATGGTAGCCACCATTAAAGTGACATTAAAGTAAAAATAAATGTTCCCTCTCCCCAATGTTAAGTAAAACACTTACCTTAAATGATATCTCTTAATCCGTTCTTCCTCTTCTTTCCTGTCCTTTTCAGCCTTCTCTCCAGCGCTGCGGCGGGTCTCCGATCCAGCGCTGACTCCTCTGTCCTTGCTGGCACTTCCTGTCCCACGGTGTCTGCATGCGGCTGCACGAGTCCATAGACTTACCTTGCGTCTCTCCTCGTCTCCCGGCCGAAAATCCGAACTGCGCATGCGCTCGCCCCAAGATGCTTTGCGGCCGCCCGAACAGTTTCGGATTTTCAGAACCGGAGAGCGCGGCAAAGACAGCGGTAAGTTTAAACCGCTTTTAAAGCGTTAAAAAAATAACTTTTTGCATATATCTACTGCTTACTAGCAGTAGATATATGCAAAAAAAGCCGGAGGGTTTATAAACCCTTTAAAGTGAATCTCTTGTTTTGCTGTTCATGGATGAAGCACAGATAAACTAAATTCATACAATGAATATGTAAAACACCATACATCTGCTTGCACATTATTGCCCAAGAAGAATATAAAAAGTTGAAGATGAAGTCACCCACAGAAGGTGAAAAAAAAACATGAAAAGTACTGACAAGGGACAGAATCTAGGAGGAAAGACAGGAAGCTTGATTGACAGGCTCAAATTTCTGGCACATTCCTTAGTTGTACACAAATTCCTACCAATAGCCTGATGCAGTATGAACAGATTCAGAGCAACTACTCTGCAAAGGAGGACCATTTACGGTACATTCACACTGGAATAAGAACCTAAAACACAAGTCAATGGCGGTATGTTGACTTGCATTTGCATAGTCCATTGACATCCATTGTGTTACGTTGCAGTTTTTGGGTGTTTTTTTTGTTTGATCTTTACACTAAGCTATTGATGGTATAGGCTAGTATTGGTTCTGCCTGTCACTGACACACATTAGCAATTTACACGAGTCTGGTGTGTAGCTTGCTCTACTTTTTTTTTCAGCAGAGGGCAGCACGTTGTAATGCGACGCACTGGTGTGAACAGCTCCCATACACCTATTCATTTTTAGATGTCCTTGCGTTGGCATCCGTTGAAAAACAGATGTCAACGGGTCTGGCGTGAATGTGGCCTAAAGCAACTCTGTCAGCAGAAAACATTTTTTTTTTAAAGAACATGTCCTCTGCAAAGAAGATAATTTATACCTCTCCCACCACCCACACTGCAACTGTTTGATGTATTGTAGAGAAACCACTGCCTGAAGAACAATGGATGTGTCAATTTCCTGGTTACCTGCTGTTCTGAATGGTTTAGTCTGCTGCCTCCTACATCACCTACTGTGTCCTGCAGTAATCTGTTGGCTGAAGGAACCACAGAGCACTAGTGGGGACCAGGAAATCAGAACTGGTGGATTCTAAAGGTTCTTCAGTCCGCAGTGAGAGTGCTATCTTTCTTGTTTGCAGCGAACACTTTTTAAAAACATTTTTGCTGAGTAGTTATGTCATAGTCCAATAAGGGGCCTGCCCCTTGAAATTCAAAACCTGGCCTCTGTTGATACATAAGTTGCAAATGTCAACCACTATTGTGAGCAACTGCAATCATTGGCATGAATGGGCAGCACAGTGGCTAAGTGGCTTGCAGTATTGGTACTCACTGGTTTGAATCCCGGTCACTGCACCATCTTCACAGAGTTTGCATGTCCTCCCTGTGCTTGTGTGGGTTTCCTCCTACACTCCAAAGATATGTCTAAATTAGCCCTGTATCTATGTGAGATAAGGACCTTAGACTGTAAGCCCCTCGAGGGCAAGGACTGATGTGAACCATGCAAATATAAATACCGATAATAAATAAATGTACTTTGGATTAGAGTGCCATTTAATCAAGGCATTGTGTAAAGTAGAAGTTGTTTTTATTTGCCCATTGAAATGATTTGAGAATGGAAGCATGATGTGGTTGGCTCCTTAAGGCACACAGTTTTCCTTCTTACATGTTTTATATCTGAATCATACACTTGTTGATGTCACAGTAGGACAAATGTTTGCAACCATTTGCAAACTGTATTATCAAGTCATTATAAAATTATGTTGGTAATAAATGTACCTGGAAATCAATTGCAGAAAACGACTAAGAAAGTACATGTGCAATTTTTCATTCATATTAAAAATAGACTGGAATGCGTAGTAAAGAATTGGTTTTATTATATACAATATGGTACTTTATTTGCATCTGATTATTTGTATATTTATGGTAAATTGTTGGTAACTGGAAGGATTGCTTGTGTTTATTAAAATCCTATTTGTAACAATTTTATTTCATATGCTGCAATTAATTTTGCTGTGTTTTACTGAATTTTTAACTATTTTCCATTTAAGGAAACATTTCTTAAAAGTAGATGAATTGGATCACTGCGGTTTGCCTAGATTCATCTGCCTTTGTCAGTGGTATTTGCCCTACAGATTAAATTTAATGGTAACATGAACGCATGATTGGTGTACAATGCAAATACCAGCAAATTAAAGTTTAAATTATATGTCAAGCTAACAGGTTTTTGTTTTTAATTTTGAATAGAAGTAGAAGGGTTAGAACCCCTTTTAGCCTTTTACTGCTATATGGGGTTTTAGTAAAGTGATCAATACAGACAGAAAACACGATTGATTTTCTTTAGTAGAGCCAGGGACAGCTAGATCTCCTGTCACATTTTTATAAAAAAAAAAAAAAAAAACACAAAACGTACAAACAGCGCTCTTGTAATGGTAATAAGGGGGTGAACAGTGTATGACCCTAGATCGTGTGCAGCCCTGGAACCCAGGAGGAGTGCCTGTGTATCTGCAAACTTGAAACAAAAAAACCCAAACGGACGCAACACTGGGTGGGCTAACTGACCGGGTCGGGAGACCCAGGGAAAATGACAGGAAAACAGTGTGACAATGGGTGCACTGGGCGAGAAACCAATGGATAGCTGAGGAAAAAGAATAAGCACTTACATTTTAATTCATGGGACCAGAGGATGGACGGCCGGTGCAACGGATCCGGTCATCCGTGGTATCTACCTGGAACTGGTGAGCCAGGGGATGTGCATCCACACGGGGAGAGGAGGCTGTGGGCGAGGAAGAAAAAAAGGGGGGGGAAGGAGCAACCACAGGAATGGGGACTCAGTCCGTGGCCCGCTGTGTGAGTGTGGGAAAAGAATCAGCGGTGTCGGAAGCAGGCAGAGCTGCCGTGACCGCGGCTGCGGCTCGTGCTGCTCGGACACTGTCGCAGGCTGGGGTAGTGTGCGGGTGCCGTGGGCTGAGAGTTGTCAGCTAACAGTCGGGTCTGTGATAGGAAGAGGGAAGTGGCGGGGTGGAAAGGCAGTGAGCAACGCGTTTCGAGGAGTGATACCTCTTTTTCAAGCTCGAGAAGGAACATATCGTGGCGGCGGGAAACCGCCGATTTAAATGTGACAGCTGGGTGGAGCTTAGTGACAGTGGGCGGGGGAGCCGCACGCTCGAAGTAGTAGAGCCTCGGCATGTGTAATATTCGGTAAGAGCTAATGCTAGCATGCGAGGTAGCGAGCAGAATAGAAGAAAACATAAACAAATGGAAAAAAAATAGCCAAGCCGAATGCCGCTTTTCACTCACTGCCGTTCGGCCCCTATGAGAATAGGGGCGAACGTTAGTAAGTGAGCTGCCGTAGCTTCGGCTCAGCCTATCTAGTTGTTGGATCGGCTAAGTCAAACTCCTTCTGAGTATGGCTCTGTCAGATGTACGGCTGAAATCAGCCGGACTGAGCTGAATTGAATAGCCGAATGTCGTTCGGCTCTGTTCACTTTTGCTCTGTTATTCACTCGTGAAAGTGAATAACCCTTTTTTAATCAGGAGCCACATGATTGGCAAGGGTCTCATTAGAGATCAGTATGTGCAGACACAAACAAAAATTTGCTGTAGTCAAATTTAAGATTCATTTAACTTATCTCTGCTTTGCTTTTGACCTCACAGTTCATTTTAATTAGTTTTTTTTGTATTTTTATATTGATAAATAAGGTTTAGAGCACGATAAATAAATATTCAGATTGGATTACTTAATCAAAACAAATGACGAAGTGCTCCTATAAATCATTCAATCACATGGAATGATGAAGACAATTTAGAAAATTCAATGTCATAATCTGGGAAGATTTGCAATATAAATGCTCTGTGAGAGGATGTGAACTGCTTAAAGGATTTAAAGAGTAAAATAAGCAATGCTCCAGAAGTTTCTTAGCTTGGTCATTTATAAGGAAATAGTGCAAGATAATTTCATTTAAGCGTTTTATATTTTTAGATGTTTAATATATCTGGTTATGAACCCAAGTCTAGCAGTCTGAAAATTAGATCAAAGTATTACTTAATTTAACAAGTAGGCAAATAAGATGATACGATTTGACAGGCTCAAGGTTTGACCCAGATTGGGACAGTTTGATACAGACAGGGATCCAAAGATGTTTAATTTGTGTTACAGGTTTCAACAAAGATTCCACACAGTTCTAGTATGCAAGCCCCCTGCAGTAGTTCCCTGCGTGATATGTGAGAGGTGTACCTGGACAATGAGTGCATGCTGGGACTTGTAGTTCCCTATATGATAGAAGGCTGTTTTAATTACTTTCCTCATGACAATACTAGTAATACAATGCCTGCAATAGTGCGGTAACTTTCAAGTTCAACTATACTCTATTCTATGTTTCTATAATGGCGTTGTATTACTAGTACTTTCATGAGGACAGTAAACAGCTTTCTATCAGGCAGGGAACTACAAGTCCCAGCTGAACTGCCGACTTGTAGATTTCTAGTATTACAATGCCATTATAGAACATGGAATAGAATATAGTCAGGTTCAAATTCAGCCATGTTCTATTCCATATTCTATAGTAACACGTACTTACTTCACCTGTCACAGTCCTCTCGGCTTGTTCTCACAGCTGGAGGAAGCTTGAGCAGGAGGCTATAAAATAACATACCAGCGTGGGGGACAGCGGCCGGGAACATTAAGGCGGGTCCAGGGGCTGACTGGCAACTTTTAGCCCAGGGGGCAAGTACAACCCAGAGGCCCATGGTGCGGCAACTTGACCCCCCTCCCGCTTTGCCTCTTCCCCCGCCTTCTCCCCGCCCGTCTGCCACTTTTGCCAGTGTGAATGTATTTATCGGTTTAGGAAATGTAAAGCACACTGTTAGTGGAGGGATGCCACGTCAGGGCTGTGCGCGTGCATGACTGCTGCGACCCTGGTAGTTCTGCCACTATCTCAGAAATACATTGTACAGCATTGCAGAATGGCATTGGCTTTAGAGAACTACAATTGCCAGCAATACATTACACAACAATGCAGAATACCATCAGCTATAGCGGACTATAAATCCCAGCAATGATGACTACCATCAGCTATAGAGGACTACAAATCCCAGCAATACCATTATACAGCAATGCAGAACAGCATCAGCTATAGAGGACTACAAATCCCAGCAATACATTACACAGCAATGCAGAATAATATGAAGCTACATACTCTGTTGCTCTGGGTTCTCCACCTGATGTCTAAAGGGTCTCAGGTGGGCTGTGCGGG
>NW_017308387.1:354233-370738 GCF_000935625.1 Nanorana parkeri | reverse complement strand
AGAGGCCCGGGGGGCAATTGCCCCCCGGCCCAGTCCGCCCCTGGGCGGGTCTTTGTATCAGGTGGCTGCTGCTGGGTCCTCGCGGCTGAGGCCTCTGTGCTGCCCCATTATTTGTCTGCATTTCTGGCTAGTTTTCTCTGCCCAGCCCGCCCGCCTGTCACTGCCTGGCTGCCGGGGCCTCAATCTAAGGTCCCTATTGTACACACATACTAGGGCCAATTTACCTTCCAGCATGTTTTTGGAGTGTGGGAGGAAGAACATGCATACTCCATGCAGATAGTGTCTTGACCGGGATTCAAACCGGGGGCCTCCAGTGCTTCAAGCCACTAAGCCACTGTGTAAAAGAACAGTTGGGTTACATTTGAAATTTATATTTACAGGAACAGAGTCAGGACATCATATATAGTTTTCATCGTGTTTCTAAAACTCTGCCACCCCTGAGCAATAACGGTCAAAGAAAATGCTTTTTCCCTTAAAAAGTAATTGTGCTGAAGCATTTAATTTATAGTTAGCTGGGTTTTAAATAGGTAATGTTCAGCAGAGGAAGACCATGATACCGCACCCCATAGCTATAAACTAGGGCTGTTACTGATTAAAATTTTCGTGTTCGATTAATCGCAAACATTTTTAATCGATTAATTATAACGCACGTACAGATCCAACTACATTGGCCATACATATACAGCACAGCAATGAAGTAATAAAATGAACTAGGATCACACTAATCCAGCACATTATTAATCTCACGTGCCCCACTCAATATGGCCGCCGCTTGAGTGGGGCAACTCAGAATAATAACGTGCTGGATTAGTGTGATCCTAGTTCATTTTATTACTTCATTGCTGTGCTGTATGTGTATAGGCCAATGCCTTTGCTGGCGCTCGTGCAGAACAAGTTTCTTCGGCATACCTCTTAGTTGTAAAGAAACCGGAAGTCAAGTGGTCGCAGAACTCGATAAGTGTCGACAGATCACCGGCCCAAGTAGCTCCTTCGGCTAACGAAGGGAAGGGGGGAGGAGTCCGGTGACATTGATGCCCGTGACGTCACCGGACTCCTCCCCCTTCCCTTCGTTAGCAAACAGAGCCACTTGGGGAAGGGGGGAGGAGTCCGGTGACGTCGATGTCCGTGACGTCACCGGATCTCCCACGGGACTCCCGTAAGACCCGGAAGCCGGCGGAGAGGCGAGTTTTCATTTTTGATCAAAAGAATTTTAATTGATCAAAAATTTTAACAATTATTCGAGAAATGAATCGTTAATTTCCGCAGCCCTACAAGTACAATATAATTAGCTGGATGCCAAACATCATTATGTTGTATATTTCTTAAAGTATATGTGAAGCCATCAGGAATAGATGGGGGTTGATTTACTAAAGGACTACAGGCGTTTCACTGAGCAAAGCTCATTTTCAATAAGCTCAGTAAATAAAGTGAGGTTGTGCTGGATTCAATCATCCTTTTCTGATTAACCCTTACAGTGGGGCTACCCCTGCACTGCAAAAAACAAACCATAGATATACTCACCCGAAGCGTTGAGCTGGCTTCTTCTTCGATGGGTCTCTGGAATGTCTCCCCCCCCCCCTCATCTGCAGTGGTCTAAGGTCTAGTAAATCATCACGTCTATACACTGTGCATAGACGTGAGGATGCTGAGGAACATTCCAATCTGCTACGGAGGATGGGATAGGCTGGAGGGAGCGCCGTGACAGCTGGCTGGCTCTGAACGTTGGGTGAGTATATCGTTGTTATTTTAGCACGAAGATACAAACGAGCACTTAACCCTCTCAGTGCAAGTTTAACTTTAGCCCTTTGTTTGACTTAAAATAATATTTTACTGTTTCCTGTATTAAAAAAGTATCCTGAAATATTTCAGTAATAAGTTATATGGACCAGCGACCTCCAGGACTGTATTCAGAGATCATGTTGCCGTGTTGGAATGATGATTACATTATCTATAGGCTCCACCCCTTCTGTAACCAACTGTGCGGTTTTATCATTTTTGCAAAGCTTTGAGCCTGTATCCTTTGCTGGAGGCAGCACGCTGTTTGATTTATTGACTGAGGAACCACTGGAACTTCCTACCTTCCTGTCATGAGATGCATGGCTAATCCACAGCCTTTTGATTCATCTATCAAAGCTCTATCCTCTCTGCCCTTAAAAAACCCAGCAAATGTATTGCTGGGTTTATCCATAAGTGGTCAGACAAAGCAAAAATGAAGGGACATGCAAACATGAATTATGATTATTGCATTACGGAGCCCACCACTGTTTTACTTTAGCCTTGAGCACTGACCCACAAATCCCATACTGCGAATGCAGCAATGCTGAAATAAGTAAAACCAATATAGAAATATATTAATGTACCTTTGCGTCATCTGTTGATATCAGGGCGCCTTATGATGTTATAACATTTGTGAATCTCATATTATGACAGGAGATGCAGTCAGCAAAGTTCATCATCTAGGTTTATGTGCGTAATATTCTGTAGTCTAGAGAACAACTGATCTTTATGTGGTGACTTAAAGTGACAAATACGACTCCCTCTCTAGGCTCTCCGCCAGGAATTTTTAAATGTTGACTGGTGTGTCTCCTGTACTCAAACAAAATAGAGGTGACCTTCCCTTTCCAATACACAGATCTCATTTTTTACTCATGCCTCTGGAAATGAGCTGCTCTTGCCATAATTTACAATATTTTTATGCTTCTTTTGTAAGCTTTTTAAATTGTTCCTCCAAAAAACACATAAAAGTAATTTGTCATAAGTGCACCTGTCACATCATACAGCCGTAAATAATAATTTACATCTATGCTGTTTTTCTTCAAATTTCAAGCATAGGCACACAGCTAATTACAGTTGAAATCCATATGTTTGAACTATGTGTTCTGCTGATTAATATATTATAATGTTCAGCAAATTGTGATATATGTATTTTTATTGTCTTGTTTTTTTGTTTAGAATAAATAGTAAATAAGCAAAAAACAAAATGCATTTTTCTGTAATTTTTTCCCCCCCAATGCAATGCTTACCTAATTTACACACCCTCATATATTTATACCAAAATATAATCAACAAAGTTTGCTGATTCCAACGATATCACATTATTTACATTTATGTAACATAGTGGAAATGGCAAAATGATACAGTGGATGTATGCATTTCACTTTATGAGAGCTTTATTTCTTTTTCAACGCTACAGTGCAACACACACAGGGGGGGGGGGGGAATGTGTGTAAATTGCTAGCATAACATTAAGATTAGAATAAGTCAGGAAGATAAGGGCACAAATTAGCATGATGGCAACTTTTTCACAGGATTGCAATTAAGCATATGTCTCCAGATCATCCGGCATCATTTTTCAAAAAGAGGGTTGGGGCACTAACAGGTATTTGAAAGAGCTTATGATAAAAGCCTTCATAAAGATGGGCTGTGACCCACCGAAACTCTGTGACATCACTCATGATATCACTACCCTCCTAATGTAATGGAATGGAAGCATAGTGTTTACATTCGTTAGCCTATGGAGTTACACAGTTACATAGTATTTGAAGTTGAATAAAGACACAGGTCCATCAAGTTCAACCTATTGCGTGTATGCATGTGATTCTGCATGTGTATGCGTGATCCCTGTGTGATCTTGTTCTTAAGAGTACCTGTACCCCTAAATGTTACGGTCTCTGAGGAAATCATCCAAATGTTTATTGAATGATTCAACACTCTCAGCTGAAATCACTGCTTGCGGCAGCGACTTCCAAACCCTAACGGCTCTAACTGAGAAGAAGCCCCTACGCCCCTTGTGCTGAAATCTTTTCTCCACCAATTTTAGGTGGTGGCCTCTTGTCTTTGTTATGGTGTTTACCGTAAAAACTTTATTGCTGATGTTGCTATCACCATTGAACATCTTGTACATCAAAAATCATATCCCTCCGTAATCTCCTTACTTCCAGTAGCCTTGTCTCATAGCTGTGGTCCTAGTGCCGGCAGGGGCCTGCAAAAGATGGCTGCTGTATTAAAATGAATAGCCACTATCCCAGTGCCATTTTTAAATGTTGACTGGGACTCATGTGGTTACACTAGAACATCAGTGAGGGGTGGCCGTGGCAGCATTTGCCACCAGATTTTCCCTTTACCACTGATGCTGTCTTTTTTCTGCTCTTCTTCTGGATCCAACAAATTCTTTCTTTGGCCATTGGGTGGTCACTGATTATGTAACTCCTGTGCATGTGTGCTGAAGTTACATTATCCAGAATTCAGGATAAATAATAAGGATGCCAGAAATGGGCTGAGACTGCACACTGCACTTCGCATTCACAAGCAAAAAATATGTGCTAGCAGATGGCTAAAATAGACATCCTACACATCCAAAAAACACCACCTGCTACCATTTCTATAAAAACTATAATTCTGCTTTCATTTAGACCTCCCCAGACACCTATAATTACCTTCCTTTGACTTCAACAGCACTCCTTTCCTATGTCCTATAAGTCACCAAAGTACCAAGCATCTTCTTCTCCTGGCGCTAAACATATGTAAAACGTATGAAGTGATGGAGTATTAAAGCAAATGTTGCTTTGTTGCTGTGTCCTGAATAGGAATTAAAAGGATCTGGATGGAAACTTGTTGGATGAATTGTGACTGCATCCTACCAGATGTAGTCACTGTTCAGGTATTCAGACAGACACGGGTGTCCAAGTCTGAGCTGTCTGAATACAAGAGCTGAGATTTGGGATCCTCATCTTTTCTGGAATCTCACTGGAAGGATCAACATGTTACCCTTACTTAGTTGATGCGGATGGAAGAAAGGGTAAGGTAAGTATAGATTCCAACTTTTTTCAAGTACAAGTACATTTTATACAGGGGCAGGAAGTCCATTTTAAAATATATAATGTTCCATGAATGTTGCTTAAAGCCCAACTCAAGGATAAAATAGAAAATCAGGTACATCCTCCCGAAACAATGCGGCTGCAGACTTATTATGTTATTTACAGTGGCCAGTCTACAGGAGGTTAAAGGATCTCTCGTCCTGAGGTGAGGTTTGCAGCAAGGGTGAGGGGCGTATTTACAATCTTCTTTACAATGTAGCTTTCATTGACACATTTATTTTAGCTACAGAATCATTTTAAGAAGAAAGTCAGCAAAGGCAGCCAACATGTGACCCCTAGTACAGGGTTCTTTGAAATATCCCTTCATAGAAAATGATGCCTAAAGGTGCCCATACACTTTACAACCCTCGCAAGACGAAAGTCTTGCGAGGGTTGTAAAGTACTTAAAAAAACGTAAGATCTGCCCATCTTGGACAGGCAGATCGTACTTTCGATCATCGCAAGTCCGCCCCCCTGAGGGGCGGGCTTCTGATGACTGTAATGAAGGGCGGGCTTATGATGACTGCAAACAGGCAGTGTGCGCACACCGGCCCGTTCGGCAGTTGTCGAACCAGCAGGCCACTAACTCACCGAGAATCGTATGATTCCCGGCGGGTTTTCTAGCATGCTGGTTCGACGGAAGATGTGCGACCGTACAGTAGAACCGGTCGCACGCTTTCCATACACTGCACGATTATCGTACGATCGCGGGATTTCCCGCGATTCTCATACGAGAAACGTGCAGTGTATGGGCATCTTTAAACAGACTGCACAGTAGAGTTACACAAATGCAAAATATCTAATTTCCTCTGCTAGTTTGAGTACATTTACAAAATTATTTGTGAATGTCATAGCTACTTGTTGACTTTTTGTTGTAGGTGTACCAGTCCTTGATGGAGGAGTTTCTTCTATCACACTCTAGCCTGATACAAGTTCCTTTGTTTATGTCACATAGTAATAGATTCCACCATTAACCAAAAATACCCATAGCATGGGTTACAAATATAAACACTTCTCTTCTGTCCGTGGCATCTGTCATTGAGCAATGGGTCTGCAAGTGACATATGAGAAGAAAATCATATTTTGTCACAGACAAATGAGGGGGACTTAATATAGGGTTTATTCGTGTGAGAAGAAACTGCAGGATCTGATGGAGCCTAATTACACTTTATAAACATCACACAAGACGAGGCGCCAAGCTTGTTTAATTACGGCACTGAGCAGAAAATACAGAAGTCTGATATAAAAGTGCATGGTAATCTTGCTGCAATCACTCTCACATGAGAAATGGATTGTCTGGGCATCCAGAGCCCTAAATGCATTGCTGCCATCCTAAGAATGTTCTGAAATAAATATGGAGATTCTGTTCTAATAATAACATGGTTGATTACTGTTTGTAGTCTGAAAGCTGAGCTCTAACAGGATAGAAAGCTGTTTCCTGGTTTATAAATTAAGGAACTGCATGTCACGTCAGTGACTGATATACATGTTCCTGAAAATGAACATAATGCAGTTAATGGGGATACTTAAGAGGAAGTAAACTTGGGTAAATCCTTCTGGTAACATTCTCAGATGTTTATGTTGAATTATCATATATACAGACCAACTGTCCCTAACTTTCCTTGTCAGCCGCAGGTTATAAACTTGTGAAAAAGTAATTATAGAGGGTTTATTCACACACACCTGAAAACACATACATATTGTGCACACATTGACATGTATTGCAGTTATTTATTTCTCTATGGAGCACATTGCACTGTGTTTTTACATGTGTTGCATTATCCTTTTTATCTTTATTGTGCACAACTAGCAATGAATAATGTTTACAGATTTCCTTGTAAGGCCTCGTTCCAGCAGGCGGCATGCTCCACCACCCCTCTGAAAAGCAATCCATGATGGGTGGACGGTCCGGGGGCAGTAAAAACTCAGATCAACTGCCTGTTTTTATAGTCCCTCAGCTGCCATGTGAACAAGGTCTAACGCATGTTGACAATGTTAGAGCAATCCAACATTGGGGTTGATTTAGTAAGGGTAAATAGGCTATTAATTTTGCAAAAACAAATTCTTTTTGCAGGGGAATTTTCCCTTAACTCGGTGAATGTGGTAAAAATTCACTTTGCATAGAATACCCAATCATGACCAAGGAAAATAAAGAAAAACTGTATTTTTGCTTGTACATGATTGGATGATGGAAGACAGCAGGGGTTCACCTCATTCACTAAGCTGAGGGGAAATTCCCCTGCAAAAAGGAAATTTCCTTGCAAAGTAAATGGCCTGTTTGCTTTTAGTAAATTAACCCCATAGTGTGAATGGAAAGCATTAAGGAAAGTATTTTTGTGGCTTTGCATTTTGGCTGCACTAAAAAATACAGCCCACTGCTTGTGGTGTAAAAGACGAGCAGAATTTTAGGCTATTTTTAACGATATAGTCCAAGTACTCCCAATTGTTTGGAGTTTTTGATCTTTGCTAGAAAATGCCCTAAAGCCCAATTTAAATTTTGTTTACTTGTTCAAATTCACACCCCCTCCATGGTACTCCAATCAACAATGCTCCTACTCCCTGAGCAGCATTGTTGATTGCAGTACTGTGCAGGGGGCATGTTGGACCACTGAAGATGGTGGTCACTATGCTCTGTGCAAAAGCAGCAGTCTGGCTCTACAGAATGCTGCTAACATAGAGCAGATTAGTACACTGATAGACACAGATAGTAAGAAAAGGGGATGTTCTTTATGTGTTATGCAGCCTGAATACATAGAAAAAAGTAAAGCTTAAATTGGTCTTTAAAATACCTTTTTCTCGCAAAGCTGAGTAACAACCATAACCCTCAGCACTTGTCCTCACACAGACCTGTATTGCAGAGAAGGGGAAGTCATACATCTTTTTTTACCCAGGTCTTTTATATTACCGAGTGTGCTGAGACTAATTTTGGTGCCTATTGGACTATACAGTCATAGTTAGACTCCCTGCAAAGCTGCTGTAGCAGAAAAATGAGGAGCAGAGGTATGACTATGAAAATGGAGGTTGTTAGTTCAAAGTTTATCTATATCTATGACTTTGGATTTTAAATATAGATTGCCATATTGTGTATCTCAGTGCTTGCTGGTGGTGAACCCAAAGATGAGAATAGCCAAGTAGCGTCAAGCCTCACATTAGTAAAATTTTGTTGGAACTGTAAGTGATACACTAATGTGATCACATAGGAGTTGGGGATTCTTCACCACATATTCCCCTAGAGCTTTCAACGCAGAATGTCTGGAGACAGCAGCAAATGCAGTCAGTCAGTCAGCAGAACTGTGTAATATGTACTTCTGAATTGTTGTTTTCCGTTAATATAAATCCACGTAGGTACTAATTTACTTTCATTGCATTTGCAGCTGTCTTTCTATATCATAGTGAAAGCTATCTACACGTTTGGTCACAGTGCTTCACTCATAGCACTTACAGTAGGAAGTGCAATTCTTTGTTTATTTAGGTAAGTAAATAAGCATGTTTTATACTTTTATGTTGTAAAAATGTGCATTTAAACAAACACAATATTTGTTAGAGTCATGTGCAACGACAATCTAATATATTTTGTAAAATCTGTTTTGATTAACATAATTGAAGCCAGCCTGTTCTTCTTAGCCCATTCTTTAGTTTGCCTTACCAAGAACTTAGTCTCCTTATGAGGGAAACTAAGATATTAATTGATTATTTCATTATTAGGGATGAGTGGAGTGATTTTAGTGAAATTGATTTTGCCATGAAATTCCATTTTTGCCATCAGTGAAATGTTGCCAAAGCTGAAAGTTCTGTTTTTGCTCTTTGAGCTGTTTGCTTAAAAAAATCTACTTTTTAATTTTATTTATAGGGTGTCTTTTTACTGTAGTTTAGTTTGGTTCATTAAGTGTTCATTCTATGTGTGCTTTTTTTTCTTTTTAGTGTATAACTGGTTGTTATTAGTGGGGAAAAAGAAAAGAGAAGGGCGCCCACCCTAGTGTAGAGGGTTTTAATGATTATGAGTAAAAATACAGAGTAAAAACATACTCACAAAAGTGGATCAATAAAAGCATAAAAACGAGCCTATGCGATAACTGTAGAACGGCTGCACATATGCCTGTGTGTCAGCACGGGACTCCTGTGATGACGCGTTTCCGGGGCCACGCCCCCTTCGTCAGAACATATCCACTGCCTCACTCATACAGCTTTATAAAGGGAAGTGTAATTGATGCAGACCAATGAGCAAAGCTCCATGGTCTGCATCAATTACACTTCCCTGAGGGAGGGAGCGACACATACCGTCGCTCCCTCACTTTCCGATCATCTCCCTGCAAAGAGCGGTGACTGTCAGTCACCGTTCCCCCCAGGGATTCCCCCCCTCCCCGCGCCAATCCTCCAGCGCTGACGGGAGGAACGGACGGTGGAGGGGGCGGGCACAGAGGGCTCTGCCTCTAGATAGGCAGAACCAGCTGTCACTCACGCAGCTAGGTGGATCTCAAAAGCATTGTCGGGATCCATCCTGGCTGCAGCGCTCTCAGTATATAGCGCACTGTAGCTCGCTATATACTGAGCTTTGGGTCAAGGAAGGATGCTAGTATATGTCCTCCCGTGACCCTAAAGAGAACTATGGGATAGAAAGGTTACCCCATAGTTCCCTTTTAAGCAATGTAGCTTCCTATGTCACATCTCCAGCTCCAGTCTCCTCACAATTAATCAGCATCTGCCCAGTGAGTTGACCCAGGAAGCAGGAAACTCACATGGACAGAAGGAATACTAGACCAAAAAGGAGCAGATTTAACCAACTAGCAGTGCTATGTGCATCACATAAATAGCTGCCCAAAATTAAAATTGTGTTAGCAGGTAAAACAGTAAACACATATGCCATTCATCTGTATTTTCGCTTTTTGCCTGAAGTGCCACCTTAAGACATTTGTTTTTATTTGGCCTCCATAGAGTGCACTAAGTTATAGTGCACATGATGGCCAGGTAGAGATACTTGATGCCCTTCTGTGTACATAATTCCTATATGATGAAGACGTGTCTTCCTGCACTCCTTACCGCATATCCCCAATGTAATGCAGATGGGTGCTTGTAGTGACCACTGGTGGCACTGCCAATGTCAATGCTGGAGACATCCTTATAAAGTCTATAATTCCTATATCACACAACACTTTGGTAAAATGTACATTTCTCCACTTATTTGTAGCCTTGGACTTTTGGTTACCCATAGTGTATGAGATGGGTATAAAATAAGGGAAAACATTGATTTTTATTTTTGCCAATAATTTCCTTCAAAAGAAGTCCTTGAAAGCTACACCAAACACAAATAAAAGATATGAGAACATTTAATTACATTTGTCAGTTCAATATCACATTGGTGAATTCCTGTTGGATAGACTGTGTTTCTTTTGCTTTTTTTAATCTGATGCCAAAATTGTTTTACACATTTAATAGAAAAGGGCTGTGATTCCTGTTGTGAGACAATATTAGCCTGCACTGAATTATCTTTCATGACCTTCAAGGATGAAATGAGGGAGACTTGCTGAGAGGTAATAACCTTAGGCAAGTTAACAATTAAATATTTTACACCAACTGAGCATCAACAAAATCAGCAGCTACATTCTTTTGCTTTTAAACTGAAAAGCCTTTACATGTTACAAATGTCTTTTGTTGGGCAAAAAAACTAGGACAGTGTCATGAAAGTGTATCTACTGTATATCCAAAGACTTTGTTTTTGCATTTTGGATAGGAGCACAATAGGGTTAGGAGCACTGTTTTTACCACGTTTTTATTGCTAAATTGGAATATTGATATACACTATATTTCCAAATCATTGGATTCAGGTGTTCCATGAAATTTCCTTGCTACTAAATATCCCACAGTCAACTGTTAGTGGTATTATAACAGAGTGGAAGCAACTGGGAACAATAGCAACTCAGAAATGAAGTGGTAGGCTACGTAAAATGACAAAGCGGGGTCAGCGCATGCTGAAGCACACAGTGCACAGAAGTTGTCAACTGTTTGCATAGTCAATAGCTACAGACCACCAAACTTAATGTGGCCTTCAGATTGGCACAACAACAGTGCGTAGAGAGCTTCATGCAATGAGTTTCCATGGCCGTGTAGCTGCATCCAAGCCTTACATCACCAAGTGCAATACAAAGCATCGGATGCAGTGGTGTAAAGCACACTGCCACTGGACTCTAGAGAAGTGGAAACGTGTTCTTTGGAGTGACAAATCATGCTTCTCTGTCTGGCAATCCCATGGACGTGTCTGGGTTTGGCGGTTGCCAGGAGAACGGTACCTGTCTGACTGCATTGTGCTAAGTGTAAAGTCTGGTGGAGGGGGGATTATGGTGCGGGGTTATTTTTCAGGGGTTGGATTTGGCCCCTTAGTTCCAGTGAAGGGAACTCTTAAAGCATCAGCATACCAAGACATTTTGGACAATTTCATGCTCCCAACTTTGTGGGAATAGTTTGGGGATGGTCCCTTCCTGTTTTAACATGACTGTGCACCAGTGCACAAAGCAAGGTCCATAAAGACATGGATGAGCAAGTTTGGGGTGGAGGAACTTGACTGGCCTGCACAGAGTCCTGACCTCAACCCGATAGAACACCTTTGGGATGAATTAGAGCAGAGACTGCGAGCCAGGCCTTCTTGTCCAACATCAGTACCTGACCTCACAAATGCGCTTCTGGAAGAATGGTCAAACATTCCCATAGACACACTCCTAAACCTTGTGGACGCCTTCCCAGAAAAGCTGTTAAAGCTGCACAGGGTGGGCCAACTCAATATTGAACCCTGTGGACCAAGACTGGGATACCATTAAAGTTCATGTGTGTGTAAAGGCAGGCGTCCCAATACTTTTGGCAATATAGTGTATATACAGTATATATTGTATATGACCATAAATCACCTCCTGTTTATGATGTCCGATATTGCAACGAATGGTTCAAACAATAAAGCTAACTAGCTTTGGAGAGGTTGAACCATGTAGTGCAGTGGCACTAGTGGGGTTTCTGCGAAAAGTCCAAGAGCAGCAGTGGAAGCGCCACAGCATAAGTCCTAGAACATTTTAAGTAATTCACATTAAAGGGTAGAAGACAGTCAAAATAATACTAGCACCAATAATGTTGTGTAAAGTGTTTTTCTAGTACAATATGAGGTAACATTTGAAATAACATCAGTAATAGCCCGCTTGGGTGTTTTAACAGTCCATGATTGATTTGTGTTAATTATTAGTAATTTTATTAATTTTTTAACAGTTGATTAGATACCACCAGTTTTGTATATGACCTTTTTATCATTTTTATAATACATAATAATATGTCCAATTGTTTCTTTTTTTACCTTTATTGCTTTTTACTGCAACCCTGATGAAGGGGTAGTGTCTAAACCCCTGAAATGCATTTGATGTCTTGTATCACCATAATGTGAAATTACTAAAATTTTCTTTGGGGTTGGGGTTTATTTACTGAAGGGAAACAGGCTGTTCACTTTGGAATACTTATGTAGCTTATTGAATGTGATGAAAACTCACTTTGCAAAGCATACCCAATCATGTGCAAGGAAAATAAAAATAAAAAAATGTACTTTGCTTGCACGTGATTAGCTGATGGAAGTCAACAGAGCTTCACTTCATATACTAAACCTAAGGAAAATTGCCATGCAAAGTGAATATTCCCTTACAAAGTGAAGATCCTATATGCCTTAAGTAAAGTCCTACTCCTAGGACCTATGGTTTGACATGTCCACGGCTTCTTTTACAAGTAATAGGACATTTAAAATTTTACAATTGTCACCTGTTACGGTAACAGCTGTCTTAAAGAGGAATTCTTCTCCTATGGTAGAGATGTAGACAGAAAAAAAGTTAACTGAATTAGAAAACAATTCAGCGAGTGCTTAACCCCACATTGCAGGGGCAATCCTCAATGACAAAAATCAGGCACAGATAGGTTTATTGCTCCGACATATGTGTTGCCAACACATTTCAGAGAGGAGGAGTAATGGCACCCTTGGATACCATGACATCATGATAATATCGCACTTATTGGACTCTCTGTGGTCATCGGACAATTAATCAACACTGCTGGTATCTATATAAGGGAGGTCATGACTGTATGCTAAATTTAAAGGAAGGATCTCTATTTTTATGTAGTTTAACTATGTAAACTCATTTTTTTATTTTGTATCAATAAAGATGTAGTTTTAATACAGTTTTGTATTGACTATCTTGATACCTCAAAAGCCCTTACATATGCTTTAATATTGAACACATTTCAGAGTGTCTCCCGTATCAGGAATGTTTATTTAGAACATTTGTCTTTGAATTAGCCCAGGTAATAGATAATACAAAAGAAGTGGACAATAAAATCTCTGTAGGTTAGGGTTAGCAACAGACAAAAAAGCCTAAAATCTCAAGCAAAAAATATGCCATTTTAAATCCTTATTCTATCTATACTTAGACTAGAAGTACAAGTTATCTTCTGTGTAAATGATTGTTCAATGAACAAAAATGAGTTGATAGAGTGTGCATTTTAATGTTAATGGTAGGGGAGAGTGCATCAGTCCCTGATTCTCATAGACACTAAGGTTATCCTTCCAATGATGGCATTGTAAAGGTATCAACTATTTAGAATAAAAGAACCCATACCTACGTATAACATTGGCAAGCATATTGTATTTGAATGCACACATTACAATATTTTGAATGTTTATATTTTTTTACTTCTTCATTCCAGAAAGCTGCATTGTACGAGGAACTACATCCACCTGAATTTGTTCCTCTCATTTATTTTGAAAGCTATTTCTGTATTAGTGAAGGATGATTTTCTGTACTCCAGTTCATATTCCTGTCCAGACTCTCTGGTAATTACACTTTGTGCATTGCATGTGATGGAATGAATGGTTAGTGTAAGATGCCTATCAACAAGGATGACTATTGGCCAGGGTATAGCACCTAAAAAGCTAATTTTCCAATAATGGGACAATGATAGTTGAAATGCACATGATTCTAATACACTATCATCCATTCAGATACTGTTTAGGCAGAGCTGGAACTAACATGTTTACCACATCTGCCCCATCCTCCAGTGAAAGATATCCTGAGAATCCAGATTGGACATATCTAGCAACATGAAAGCAGTTGTAGGTCCGCTGCCCAAGTTTCATTAGAAAGACCATTGATTACTATCTTAATTAGCCACATTAAACCTCGGAATGTACCCATGGTAAATGCTAGTAATTAAACCACTGCCACAGACTAAAGTACATTTTTAATAACAGACAGAGAGATTAGATAGATAGATAGATAGATAGATAGATAGATAGATAGATAGATAGATAGATAGATAGATAGATAGATAGATAGATAGATAGATAAAAGATTGTGAAATTGTGAACATCATATCTACAACTATATGGTCAAAGGTATGTGGATGCCCTTCAAATGATTCAGGTGTTTCCAGTTAAGGGTACAATTAATACAACAGCATACAAAAACATTTTAGACATTCGTGCACTTCCAACCTTGTAGCAACAGTTTAAGGAAGTCCCTTTCCTATTCCAGCATGACTGTGCCTCTGTGCACAAAATCAGGTACATTAAGATATGCGTTGACAAGTTAGGTGTGCAGGAACTTGAGTCCTGACCTCAACCCTACTGAACACCTTCAACAACATCAGTACCTGACCTCACTATTACTTTTTTTAATAGGCATAAATTCCTACAGAAATACTCCAGAATCGTGAGCAAAGCCTTCCTAGAAGAGCAAAGGCTGTTATAGCCACAGAGGCCATGGTTTTGGATTGGGATGTGCAATTGGGATAAGCAAAAGCTCATATAAGTTTAACTGCCTCCGGGCCGGCCGTAGTAAAAAAACGGCCGGCCAGGAGCTCTCTAGATCTGAGCGGGCGTCTCTAGACGTCCACTCAGACCCTGGCCATATAGTGTGGATAGATCGATTTAAAAAAAATGCATAGAATAAATATATTTTTTAAATATTTATTTATATAAACTGTGTGCGTGTGCGTGTGTATATACTGTGTACAAACCTCCCCTCAAAATACATTTAAACTGTGAATGTTGGCATTTTATGTTACAGGTTGGCTGCAAGATTATCTTAGTGTTTTTTCATTATTGTGTGACAGCAAATTTCTACTGGTTGCTGGTAGAAGGACTTTACCTACATACACTTCTTGTGGTGATCTTCTCTCCAAACAGACATTTTACTATATACCTGTTTATTGGATGGGGTATGTTTAATTTACCACTTCTTACATTATTTTACAATATATATATTATAGGGGATGGATATAATTAACTGACTTGCCAGTTACACTTTCCCAGCATTGTAGTGATAATAGAAACTGGCTATTTTTTGTTTGTAAAAATAATTAGCTCTCATGTTTCTTAATTAAAACCATTTGGGGAAAATGCTTATAAGGAAACACTGTCGGTATTGGGTTACTATTTATATTAGTGTTAAATAATCTTTCTACAGCATCTAAGATATACTACGGGGTGAACTTGTGATTTTGATGGGTTTTTAAAGACAAAGCTTGCCTTCAGACTCTATCTCTGATTGAAATTCACCCTGATCAGAGCAGAGGGAGGTAGAGGGGAATATCTCACTGCTCTGATGCATTCAGTTTTGCATACATTGAAGAGAATGAGCTCAGTAAAGAACAGATTTGTTAATAGGAATGCTAAGACCAGACATAGTAATCTTATTATACATTTCTTGCAACTTCAATAAAAAAAAGAAGTTAGAAGCAATAGGTTCTGCATGATCACTAAATCCCAGTGTGCTATGAAATATGACTGGGTCATCTTTTCTTTCAATGTGTTTAAGTATTCCAATAGAGTTGTAGTAAAGGTTTTTGAAGTGCATAGAATATACATTTGAGTTTTACAGTTTTAGGATCATAAATAAAAACAGCATGACACGTAAAGGTTTTTTGATTAAAAATAAAATAAATTATATAATTTCCCATATTGCAGTTCTACTGTATAGGTTACATTTTACAGAGCTGGATTTACACTTTAATAAACTATAGTAGATAGCAGAAAAAAATGATGCATGTTTTAAATTTAAATTAGAAATGTAAATTGCTATGGTGACCAAACTTGTTTTGTTTTTTTACACCCTGACTTCTTTTACTGTTTTCTTCCTTAGGTATTCCCACCATATGTAGTATTGTATGGATAGTTACAAGAATTTATTTAGAAGACCGTGGGTAAGCATGCTTTACTTTGCATAAACCTTAGTCAAAATATAAACAGGTTACCATATACAGTGGTGTATTTAGGTTTGGGCTGCCCTAGGCAAGACAAAACTCGGGCGCCCCTGCCATACACTACATTTACCCCACCTGGCTGTGGTCTCAGGTGGGCTCTGCGGTGGTCTCTACAGGATCTTTGGTGGGCTCTGCGGGGTCTCAGGCTGCTAAGCCCACCATACCCCCTGAGACCCTGCAGTCCCGATAGACCTCGCAGATCTCACCCCAGATGCTGCAAAGCCCCCTTGGGACCCAGCAAAGCCCCCCACCGATCCTGCTGAGACCCTGCAGGATCTCAGGGGGGCTCTGCAGGATCTGTGGTGGGCTTTGCAGGCTGCAGAGCCCCCTTTGAATCCTGCAAATCCCCCCTGAGACCCGGCAAAGCCCCCC
>NW_017308387.1:294729-354097 GCF_000935625.1 Nanorana parkeri | reverse complement strand
TTCAGAGCCCCCGGCACCTATTCAGAGCCCCCCCCCAGCACCTATTCAGAGCCCCCTCTCCTGCTCACCTTGTTGCAGGGAGGAGGCTGCGAGGCGGCACGTCTGTCCCGGTCTGTCGGCGATTGATTGATGAGGTCTGCTGCAGACCTCATCAATAGATCCTGCACAATCCTTTCGGCCAGCGTTCACTGAAAGAGAGCTGGCCGAAAGGATCCGGGTGCCGGCGCAGACTCAGCGACAGGGTCTGCATCCGACAGAGATGCAGACTGTGTAGCTGTTCCCACAAGTCAGGTACGCGGTCCTCGACCGCGTACCTGACTTGTGAGCTGGCTGCCGGCCGGAATCTGCCGCCCGAGGCAAACGCCTTGTTTGCCTCGCGGCAGATACGCCCCTGACCATATATACAATCATAAGATCAAATCATTTATTTCCTCTTTAGGTTTTATTTAATTCTCTTTTACTCTGAGGTTTGCCTACAGTGTTACGTCAATTTCTATTTCAAAGATTTTATTTGTTTTATACAAAACATACATTGACATCTATAGTCTTCAAGGATAGACATAATCTGTATCACCCTGCTGACCCTCTCCACCAACCACCTTTTAACAAGACAATACAATATAACCACAAAAAAAAAAGAAAAACAAACCAAATCTCAAAACTAACAAAAGGAGGGATAAGACACCAAATTCATTTCTACAGAAGCATCAAACTTTCTACTGAGAGTGTTGGATGAGCGTTCTTAATCCAGGGTTCCCAAGTCTTCATAAACTTTTTATTGGAATCCAACAGTATGCTAGTCAGTTTTTAACTTCTCCAAAAAACACATATGGTTTCCTCCATGCTTGGGCAATGGTCTTTTTCGCCGCCAACATGACATAGGTCAAAAGATTGTGATAGTTTTACTCCTGGAGATCAAAGCTCTGGTAATTACCTTTTTTAAAGAAGGTCAGTCTACCACAACAGTAACCAGCAAGCAGCATAAATAAAAATACACAAGGGGACTGACTACATAGTGTAGAGAGTCCAGGGGTTAACTACAGATCGGGACTGACCAAAGTGGGAATATAGTAGAAAAATATTTTATTAATATACAAAAAAGACCACAGCCAACACCTTATTTTTAGCACATTAAAAACAGTGAAATAAAGATACTGACTATAAATTAATAATTGTTAGATCGGATATTAAGACCCTATTGTTGTGCACATACAAATCAAGACCACAACGATCCAGCTTTCAGTTATGTTCCAGCTAAAAGGGATTGACCCTGTGTAAGCTGAGTGTCACATAGATCTAAAGCATATGCTAAATCCCATTGGGTGCTACCTGGTTTCGTTAGTATATATCTGAATACAGCAAAAAATGCTATTTTGTAGCTTCCTTGGTGGATGGATTCCAGAAAGGCGGGATTTAGATACTTTGTAATTAACAGCAAAGTATATTGATTCAAGACTGTCAGAGGGGCTCCTTTTGAACTCAGTGTCCCGGATCAAAATATTTTTTCCCTATGGGATTTAGCATATGCTTTAGATCTATGTGACACTCAGCTTACACAGGGTCAATCCCTTTTAGCTGGAACATAACTAAAAGCTGGATCTTTGTGGTATTGATTAAAATATTTTTCTACTATATTCCCATTTTGGTCAGTCCCGATCTGTAGTTAACCTTTGGGCTCTCTACACTATGTAGTCAGTCCCCTTGTGTATTTTTGTTTAACATGACATAGGTCTCCAGTTTATGTTGTGAGTTGTTACGTCAATTTCTAATAACAGTTTACGGTATATGTATCTCAAATACATAAATAGGGCATGAGCATAGCAAAAGTACTACATAGTTATTTTAAATTGAGACCCACTCTGCTAGACTACTAACTTCACTCTGATCAAGGTACATATAGTTACATAGTTACATAGTATTTGAGGTTGAATAAAGACATTAGTCCATCAAGTTGAGAAATCCAGATATACCACATCTACCGGCTTTACATTATGTTACAGTGCCAAGAACCTGGAGCTCCAAAAAAAGTTTTTTTTAAAACTCCCTCAGGGCTTGTTTCCAGCCCCCACGTCTACCGCAATGTGCTGTGCCCAGAACGCAAGGGATCGCATATATAAAGTCTCCTGATCCCACTGCACTGGAACGCAGGGCATTTTATTTCCACACATTCCTCTGCAATCGTTCTGTGGGCGTGGGTCGTGTCTGCAGTGCCATTGACTTGAATGGCACTACCACTCCTCCCGCCCCAGAATGCAAGGAGACTGTATATAGGCGATCCCTTGCGTTCCGGGCACGGGACATTACGGTAGACGAGCAAGGCTGGTGGAAACAAGCCCTCATACCCAAAACATAGAACAGTAGTACAAAAAAAAGCTTCAATATGCCCTTTAGGTTACCCTTTATTGTCACCTGATGATCCTGCTGGTAACACACTTTCTGTCATAGGGTGACAACACTGCACCTCCATAGATACAGTACAGATAGTGAGCACTCACTCCACTGTTTCTGTGGATGAGCAGTGTTGTCACCCTAGGACAGAAAGTGTGTTAGGGCTACACAGGAGCTCCCCCTCTCCTCATCTCCACAATACAGGTTGGATAACAATGCTTAAGATTTCAGAGCAGCACAGGCAGACTGCCCGGGAAGTTGCAAGCTCACAGGATTTTTGACAGGATTTTTTTAACGTATCAAACAGATATAACAAAATGTTTTCAGTAGTATATGTATCAGACCAACAGGGAAAAAACGTAACAACTAGTGGTTAAACCCAACCCCTAACTTTAACCCCTAAAACCTAGACTTAATTTATCAGTAGAGAACGTACCTGCAGTAAATGTTCAGTCCCACACCAAGCACTACCTCTGCCATGTGTACAGCACCAAAAGCAACCTTTCCGGCCTGGTGGTCTGTATTTTCAGCTGGGACTTGGTAGGTATAGGCAGTCAGAATAAGTTACTAAGGAAGGCAACTGTAATAGTGTACAGTATACAATTAGTATAACTAATATACATCAGTAACTTGTTTATTTTTATATTAGTTCTGCCTCTTTATGTTGTAGATGCTGGGATACTAATGAGCACAGCATTCCATGGTGGGTTATAAGAATACCGATCATCATTTCTATCATTGTGAGTAAACTTGTTTGTACTGACACATACTATTACTTGATTCATCATTTATTTGTTTTGATATAGTTGTTTAATTTCCTTCTAACATTGACTGAGTCTTTATACCTTATGAGGTCCAGGCTTGTTATTCACAGTCGTACTTTGCTGATTGGTATCAGTAGTAAGCACAAGTTGTTTGTTGCAGGTTGTCTTGAGGTTTTCTGCCATTTGTCCGGATGATGCTATAGCTAATAGTAGGGAAGGTAGGTGTGTGCGGAGGGCAACTAGCATTACACATGTTTTGGTAGAACACATGCTTGCAGCAAGAGCAGAGGGTAGAACTTGTCAGTCCTTATGCTCCTCCACTGTCCAGTCATAGGCTGGTAAATAAATCAAGCAGTACTGATTATTAAAATTGTATGTCCACTTTTGCAGCAAAATTGGGATAACACCTATTTTATATTTGTTACATGTCTCTCTGTAATGTTAGGAGGGGCTACAAGATGTAAGGGGTGTGTTCATTATAATTTGTAAAGTAGATTTGAAAACTGCTTGTCCAAACAAAGGGTTGAAGGATTTAAAGCCTGGCTTCTGCATTGTATGTTAATTAAGTTAATGGGAGAAACACAATCCTCAAATTTAAGTCATAAGTCTTTCTATAAGGACAGATCACTGTTAAGGTACTGCAAAAAAAAACTGGAATCAGCCATGTTGCCTGCTGCAAAAGGTACAAAAAAGTTTTTAAAAGTTTTTTTCAGTATGCTGTGCGACTGGGAACACATACCAAACATATAGAGAGGTTATCTCAATTTTGAATGCAAAAGTGGAAATACACTATAAGAGGCGAAAGGTTAGGTCACCAAGACATTCAGGAAATAGTCGATGAAAGAAAAAACATCTTATTGGTTGCTAAAGCATATGCTGGCTATTGTTAATTAGTAACAAGCAACACTTCAGATTCCAAATATCTCTATATAATCTTACCCAGGTGGTGGGCTGCATGCTTTTCAGTGTCCATTAAAAGTTGATTTATTTGTCTTTACTGAAATGTACATGGGTTTGTATAAAACACAAATGTTTTCTTTTCTTTTTTTTTTCCCTAGGTAAACTTCTGCCTATTTATTAATATCATTCGAATCTTACTGCAGAAGTTAAGGTCTCCTGACGTAGGAGGCAATGACCAATCCCAGTTCAAGTACGTATTCAGACATGCATTCCGAAATGAAATCCCAGCATTGCTTTGGACTGCATTATGGTTTAGTCATCTAATGACGTGGGAGCTCATTTATTTACAAATAGGAAAGGAATGCTTGGAAAAAGATTTGACATATTATTGAACAGATAAACCTTTTTCTGGGACATTTTCTACTATTTAGAATCAAAGAAATCAGATAAGATATATAAAATGAGCAAGGGACCCATATGGACAATAGCAGTTAAGCATGTACATGGTAAACTATCAGTGAGAATGAAAATATATGAATGGGTGATGATCTGCTTGGCATTTGGCTGTTTGTCACGAAGGCCCTCTGGTGTCAATGTTATCTGACCCAGAAATAGAATGCTGCATACTTGTTTCAGTTCAGTGACTTGGGAATAAAGCCAGAGACAATCAGACAACTAGCATTCCCATAACGAAGTCAGCAATGGCAGCCTCCATTTTTCTCCGATGAGGATGTTAAAGGGGAACTGTACTCTTTCTTTTATTTTGTTTTAGACATTCCTAACATAACATATCCATAACCGTTGGCTGATTTGTAAATTGTTTGCCTGGATCTGGCAAGGTTTCATAAGTGCAAAGTAGGAGAGCTCCATGCCCTGTATAATAAAAGACCAAATATGCTGGGCCATAGTTAGTCCAGTGGCTCTTTAGAAAAAACAAAAAAGTAGAAAGAAAACCAATCTGAGGATTTATTCATGTAACATTTTATTTGAAAAATAAATATTGAATTCAGAGTAATTCCATGACAATTTGTTTGCAGGGTATACTGGGCTTCCTAAACAATAAGCCCAGCTACATATGCTCCTTTGTTTACAATACAAGGTCTCTACCAGCAGGGGTGGCAGGAAGTGATATGTCCCTCTGATTTATTCAGCTGTGTTTGTCTAATTTAATTTCCTGCTATTTAGGATTTTCACATCATGCATAAAGAATTTGCCAGTTTGGTTAGGAGATGCACTATGCCACCTGCTGGCTGCAATCATTAACCTAGCAATCAGTTCTAAGCTTCGCAGATAAATGCTAATTTGCAAATTTGCCGATCTCGTCAAACTGAACTCCACGCAAACACATGTAATCAACACACACAATGCTGTACAGTACCTGCCAAAGGTTTGTATTTCTTTCCATCCAGTCTGGCGGTCCTGAGATTTGTATAAACCCATCAAACATCACACTCAGGTGGATGTCACCACTTACAGATAAGGACTATTGTAGTGTCCTCTTCACTCCCACCCGGCTAACTGGGCAGTGAAAGAGCAGCAGTAGACTGAGCTGGTCATTCCTCCTCCTCAGTCTCCTACTGCCAGTATGTTCCTTGTCAACACATTTTCATGCAACACACCTGATTGGCTTCCAGGCCTACCCCTTGCTCTCTCATTCTGAGTGTTGCTATACTGCTTTACCCAGAGCACCATAACTGCTGTCAGTGCCCACCCTGTGTCAAGATCAGTGGGATGCATGCTATGTCCTTTCCTACCCCCACCATTGACGGTGGGGGTAGGTGGAGTGGCCACATATAATTCCTATTTTTTTTTTATACTTCCACATGGATGACTATTAGAGGCAACGGAACCCCATAAATTGTGTGGGGCTTTTGTTGCAGAAAAGGATTACTAGTTTAGATATAATAGTGCTTATTATTAGTCAGTGCTGGATACATAATGCATCTGAGCAAAGTCCACATTTCTTGCTGGTGTTAGAAGCAAGTTTCCGTAGATATGACTGAGATATAGGGAATATATCCTGTTATCGGTAAAGAAAGAAGTAATGCCATTGTCATACAAGGCAGTTTGACCAAGTGTGGTTAATATTTGATTTTTGCCTTATTTCAGGAGACTCACAAAATCCACCCTTCTGCTTATACCATTGTTTGGGGTCCACTATATGGTGTTCACTGTTTTCCAGATGCCCAGTTTCAGTGAATGTCAGATATGGTTCGAGCTTTCTATTGGATCATTTCAGGTAAAATATACATTTGTAAATCCAATGATACAGTATATATAGACTTACTATTAAGGCAAATGGTTATGTGTGAGGCACAGTAACCCATCCCAACCAATAAGTAAAAGGATTTAACTGAGCTGACCGCAGTTAGGTGCAATCTGACTGGTTGTTGTGGGTTACTGCAATTTGTACAACATCATTGCTATAGCACTTCTTCACTGAACAAACTATAATTGTGCGTTACTTTGTTGCAGGGGCTGGTGGTGGCCATTCTGTACTGCTTTTTAAACACGGAAGTAAGTCCTTTTGTATACTTTTGGTACTTAAAATGTAAACATCTTTCAAACTAGAGGTACAGTCGCTTCAACAAAGATTTGGCTTTTAAATTATTTCATGAGGCTAGACTAGAGGCAGTTTAAGCGTAGAATGCACCAGGGTTTTTTTTTACTGTGAGAGCAGTAAAAATGTAAAATTCACTTCCGCAGCCGAAAGCATTGCTAAATGAAAGAAAATCTTACATGAGTTTTCCAGTTCACAGAATGTACAGGGATATGGAAACTATTAGAGACATGTACACAAGCACACAGACATATATAGGTTGAACTGGATGGACCTTTCCAATAATGTTACAATGTTACTATATACATTATTTCACTGTTTACTACTCACAATGCTTTAAAACAGAACTCCAGGGAAATTCTTTATTAACACCTGCAGTGGGGCTACCCCCGCATTGTAAGGGTTAAGTGCTTGTTCTGGTCTAGGGAGCAAAATAACAAAGTTATACTCACCTAATCCTTGGAGCTGGCTGGCTCTTAGACCAGCCCTTCCAGCCTCACTCCCCTCCGCTGCAGCAGTGTAAGGGCTGTGAGTCATTCCGTTCAAAACACAGTGTATAGGTCGTGAGGATGTAGAGTGATATACCATCACTGGATTGTAGGAAGAGACTGGCTGGTGGGAGCGCTGTCACAGTTGGCCGGCTACGAGGATAGGTAAGGAAAAGGTAAGTCTTCTAGCTCTTCCAATACTACTTGTCCACTCCAACGTCACTGTTAACAGAGCTCTATAATATCATTTGAGTATTGGTCAGTTAAAGAAGGGGTCTCTGATCCTCCTGGCACTCTGGGAAATTGCCATTTGACATACAAAGTACTAGCTCTGAAAAACAGAATATGTTTCACATTCATTTTTATGTACAACAACCAATGCTGGAACGCAGGATTGAGGGTTTGTTCTGATTATCATTGATGGTATATAATATTCAGTGTTTTGTGCACCCGTTAGGTCCAAGGAGAGCTAAAGAGGAAATGGGGGAGTTTTTATCTGAACCGATACCTAAGCCGAGACTATCGTCTGCAGAGTCTATCGATTTCACGGAATGGCTCAGAATGTGCTCCACAATTTCACCGAAACTCAAGAGCTCCGTCCATCATGCAAACTGAAACGTCCATCATATAATTTGTATAGCTACAAAATCAACTATTCCAGCAAAAGGACTGCTGAAGATTCTGTGCAGCTACATTTGGTATCAGTGGGGGAAAACTATACCTTCAAAGTGTTTTATTTTGAATCTGATGACCAACAAACTTTTCTATGAACTTTGGGACTTGATGTTGCACTTACCACTCAGCTATCAGCTATTTCTACCATGCAATTCTTATCATGTAATTTATTATGTTTTGTGTATCTTCTATATGTTTTGTGGAACATATTCCGTTATTTGAGTATTAAACTGTATAGTTTATTTGTATGGAGTGCAGGCTGGCAGATAATTGTGCATTATGTACATTTGGGTACTTCCGGAAAGTATCTCTGGCTTACTAATTCCTCCCCCTATTATGGTCTTTTTTTTGCAGCTAAGGACTTTGTCAACCAAGTTTGCATGTCTAAAGGGGCTTGTAGATGTTCCATTCCAAATTGCTTCCTGCTGATTCTCCAAAACTAAGGACTTGATGTATAGTACTTGGAGCAAAAGTGACTAACCAACCACAGTATCAGAACTTTGTCACATTAAAGTATTTGTGCTTAGCCATTGTATAAATGTCTAAGGGGGCAGGAATATTAATGAAAGGAGATAGGCTTTATTATGACATTACTGCATGTCACTTTTGCTATGCCCTGGCACGCAGGTAAACCAGTACTGTTTGGCTGCATAATGATCCAGCAGAGCAGCAATACCATCAGTAAATTTTAAGTAAATTTTAAGATATGATGACAGCATAAATAGCTAAAGCACATCCCAGACTTGCTTAAGGTGTTGTCAGCAAGAGAGATGGGTGGTGAGACAGCTGCTAATCTTCTCTTGGACTGGGTTGCCAACTCATCCCTTTACTTTCTGACATATCCAGATTACATTATGCAGTTTAAAAGGTAAAGTAGATTTAAACCAAATCACTAAAACCTCATGTAAACCTTAACATGCTAATGTAAATTCAAAGATCTTTCAATGTTTTTAAATCTGCAGCCTTAATTAAAAAAAATACCTGGTGATCCTGCCATGAAGGTCCTTGTTCAGGCACTTGCTGTTATGAAATTAGAGTTGACTTGAAACTGTGCTCGGTCGGAGACTATAGGTGGCTGTGTGACACACATTGCACAGACATGGTCCACAACTGTCAGCAAGGTAATGGTTTATAGCTGATGCTAGAGCTAGTGCATATAGAGAGGAAGTGATCTAAAGCGGTTGGAAGTGATTAGCAGTGCTGAGATGCAAACAAAAAGATGAAAAAAGTATAACATCTGCAGTTTATAAAAAAAAAATACGTACATAGCAATTCTTTATGAAATACAGGGGTCTATTCACTAAGCTGCCGAAGGATCTAGCTGTAGCTTCGGCTGATCCTTTGGCTAGTTCGGCCGACCCGAAGCCACCCAATGTACGACTGATATCAGCCTATATATGGCTGGTACCAGCCTGAAGTGAATAGCCAAACAGCGTTCGGCTCACTTCGCTTGGGGTAGGTTAGTAACTCGGCTGCCTACGGCAGCTTAGTGAATAGACCCCACAATGTTTTAGTAAACAACGACATCATGTTAGGGTTTGGATCTACTTTAATTAGAGTATCTTAGTGCCTTATGTTCTTGTACTCAACCATGGAAACTTTACAATTCATATTTGTGAGTGTTAGTTGGCATCCAAGTGCCAGTGTTCAGTACAATATTCACAATTTTCTTCCTCACTCCCTTACTTCACTGGTTTCAGTGAAGGGATCATTTCCTTCTCTCCCTAGCAAGGGGAAAATATGTATCTGATAGCACTGAGATATCAAACTATATTACAAAATCCCTATTGTGATGTTACATTTCCCTATTAGTGTGATACAAGCTCTTTTAAAAGTGCTCAGGGTCACTTTCTAGGAAATCCCAACACAGCCTTATGATTTCCCATTCGCTGCAAGAAAACCTTTTTCATGGATTGCCAGTTTGCAATCAATAGGCTGTTTGGCCAACCCTAAAAGATGACCTTAAAAACTGTAGCATGTTGTAGTGTTAGATAAAATGTTCTGGGATGGCTGAGATCTGCACTGCAGGACTGGCTGTTAGATGTAAGCTGGCGATCCATTTTGTTATGGGGCTTTGCCAGTTACAGTTCTGGTAAGTGTAGCCATTGGGAATATCTTGGCAATATTATCATACATCTAATTGATAATAGTGCACTTCATTTCTAGGATAATAATTGCCCCAGACCTTTTTACTTTTCACTTAAACAAATTAGGTCCTTCTCCATCCCCCAATGCTGCACATCTCATTGGGCAACAAAGACTGACAGAGTGGATTCTTTGCTCAGTTGTATCATAAGATTTCAGGGGATTTCTTTCAGAAAAGAATGGGAATAAAGGAAAACAGATTATTTTCAGGTTCTAGAGCACACCGTTTACCAGAGCAGTTATAGCAGATATATGATTTTTGGCTGTCAATTTCCTTGTGCAGTTTTGTATGTTGCTGACATGTTGCCTTTGTTTTGTTATTAGAGGAAATAGGAGGTGAAATTTAGGTGAAATTTGGGGGCATCTGCACATTGCTCTTGTGTTTAAAAAGTGGGTGATAACAACGGTGGGGATGTCATATGAGTGAGGGACCTTCTCCTGCCCCATGTATAACAATGCTGTGCAGAGGCTCCTGATATGTTATTTCAAGGGCAGTGTTATAATATCATTGTTCTCTGTCCAAGGTGAAAACACAGAAAACACATATAGACTGCGAGCATGGCTCAAATGAAAATACTAACGCCCTACAACTCCAGTTTTAGTAAATCAGGATTACAATGCAGAAAATAATCATGTGGAGAAACCTGCAGCAAATTAAGCAAATGTAAATTCTATTTAATGAAGAATATTGCACTCATAACATAAGGTATCATTTAATTATGAGATTCTTCCATATATAAAACACAGCTCATATTTTAATCTGACAGTAGCTCTGTCATTTGTATTGTATGCTTAATTAAAAATATGTGGGAGTGGTATATTTGGTAGTCTTTCTGCATTTATGTAATGAAACACATTATAAGAATAAGGCCTCATTTACACAGGACTTGGTGCCCCATACAGCATGAAGGGCCGTTTTTGGTTGGATGTGGGCAGCTAATGTAAAACTATGGAGATGCAGGAGCTATACACCCTCACAAGTTTCTTCCCGCAGCTCCAAATTTCGACAGCCACACACAGACCTGTGTGCGGCTGTCAAAAACTCGGAGCTGCGGAAGCAGCGTGTGAGACTGCACAGCTCCTGAGTCTACATAAAGTTATACCACCAGGCACATGCGGTCAGGGGAGGCAGGTGAGGCAGAGCCTCGCCTAGTATTACAGTGGAAAAAGCTGTCAGCGTCAACTCTGAAGCTGACAGCTTTTTCTCCATTCCGATTGGCTTCTATCAGGAAAGCCTCCCGCTGTGTAATTACAGGCAGCGCTGCATCCGGCTTTTGACAGGTAGTTAGGTTACACAGCAGCGGGCTTCCCCACTGCTTATATAACCTAACTTGGTGAAGCAAGAGCTGTCACAGCCTCTACTCTTTGTTAGAGGAGTGAGCTCTATGGATGGCTTGGACCAATGGCAAAGTGCCATTGGTCCAAGCTGTCTAATCCAAAAAAGAAAACAAAACACTGAGGCCATCGATCTCGATGGCTCAGCAGTGACGGGCAAGTGAGGGACAGGGAGGCTCCTCCCTGTCTCCTCCCTTCCTCCTTCACACTAGCTTGAAGACAGGGCTTCGGCAGAGGTGGGTGGGGCTTCGGTGGGGGCGGGACATGCTGGGGAATGCCTCACCCGGAACCAGAGGTACCCCACGCCCCTGCTGCCCACATGCTTCTTCCTGCAGCTCCAGCCCTTCACACTGTACGTGGCAGCATGCCTCGTGCAAATGAGGACCAAACTGTAGCTAAGCTATGGAAAGCTTGAATCACTTTATTGCTTTTACTATTAATGTTGTGGATGAATTACTCCACAGTGTCTGCAGTTACATCGGTCAGTGAGGGCATGTTTTAAAGCTCCATTATGTCTTGTATTTCTGCTTATTTTTAGATTGTTAACAATATGGAAATATTTGAATGCCTATAGGCTATCTACAGTTCTATGTGCCTGGTCATTATACTGGTCACAGTTCTCATTTGCAGGAGGAGTCTAGTGGGCTCCCTTGCTGGCTTCACAAACTTTGGTGTCCACTCTTCTAGATTCATTCTCCAGAGAAAAAAAAAATCCAAAAAAGAGAGAGGGACTGTTTGTATTTTTGCTGCAGATGTTACACAAACCTCTAACTTCATGAGAAGGAATCTCCCAACCAGAAGAGTCCCACGGACACAAAGAAAACTATTAAAGGTTATTAAAGGAGAAGGCTGGCTGCTAGACTGCTCTCACCCTCCACTCCGGTAATGGAATGTCCCTTGGTGTCCTCATTCTAATACACTGTATTGGATGTGATGACTCAAGGGTTCTTAGACCGCTGGAGCAGAGGAGTATAACTTTGTTATTTTCATCCCTAGACGCAAATCCCTAAAAAAATTCCAACATAGCCCCTCAGTTGATCAGTTTTTTAATTCTATTCTACACTAGACCTTTCATCCAACATCTAAAGTATTGCACATGTTATTCTGAAAAGATAAAAAAAGAAACTACCGTATATACTCGAGTATAAGCCGAGATTTTCAGCCCATTTTTTTGGCTTCGGTATATGGGCCCATTCACCATTTCTCTCAACTGTCCCTCTTTTGGAACCAAGTCCCTCTTTCCTCCTTATTGGAAATGTTCTATTGAACTACTAAAAGTGTTATTCTGCACTAAATCCTTCCTCTTATCTGCTAATTATCTGGTTTGCTATTTGGAAAAGTAATGATGAAAAAACAACAGTTGTGGGTTTAATCGGTCATTTTTGGCATTTAATGGCCCACATAACTGGGGGGTGTGACAGGGGTGTGGCAGGGGGTGTGTCCATTGCCTAAATATTGTATATTGTTCTGGAAGGTGTCCCTCTTTCTCATCTCAGAAAGTTGGGAGGTATGCCATTCAACCTACATGTGTGCATTGGTTCAAGCACTGCAAAGCACAGATGTGGATGTGAATCCAACCTTACATTGGCTGTATTATTATGAATTTTTCTACATTTTCTAGTGCAAGCACAATACATAGACAACAGGAAATTTGTTGTTTCAATAGGGCCGGTTCACACAAATGCTCTGCAGCACATTATGAAGTCCTGTTTGCTGCATTTTATGTGCATTGACCTGCATCCTCCACCATTCGGCTCACTTAGATACTTTCAACAAAGCAGAGCAATGCAAGCAAAACACATTTCAGTACCTGTCAGTGTATGCTTAAGGCCCCATGCATATGGGGCTTTTATGCGTTCTCTACGTCCCGGGACAAGCATCCCTCTTGATCCGCAGGTAACCATTCCATGTACAATTACATGTGGACAGCCAATGCCAGATGGAGCCTCTGTGCCAATTCAAGTTAATGACAGGCTGACAGCGGCCACATCTGGCCATGGCTGTCCTTATGTAATTTTACACGGAATGTTTACCTGCGGCTCAAGAGAAATGTTCAGGACACACCTGGGATTTCTGTTGCAAGAATCTGTAGGTTCTTGCCAAAGGAATCCGCAAACGCACATAAAAGCCCCGTGTGAATGGGACCTTCCAGTGTGAATCAATCCACAAAGAGGAGTTGACAAGTTCTCTGTGTTTGTAATAAATCCAGAAGAATGTTCACATCACAAGTGTAGGCTATGGGAAACAATACGATACAGTGTAAATTTATGCTTTCTTTCAAATGCCATTGGATACTAATTGATTTCTATCCTCATCTCTGTTTATTTATTCTGAGGATAAACAGAAAAGCTTTTAATCAATCAGCAGGTTTCAAGTATGTGCAAATATTCTGTTTGACTACAAGAATGCATATCATGAAGGCCTTCTTTTTCTTGGTAGAAAAGCATTGCAAATGCAATGAAAGTATTCGTTAACATTTCGCCTGTTGTTAACTAAAAGATTGTTTATTCCCTTTACTATGTCCAAATGTAAATTAGATTTTATTGTTTAACCACTTGAAGACCAGGTGTTTAGACCCCCTTCCTGGCCAGGCCATTTTTCAGTATTCAGCGCTGCGGTTCTTTGACTGACATTTATTCCGTCATACAACGCTGTACTGAAATTTATTTTATACAATTTTTTGGGGACAGATAGAGCTTTATTTTGGTGGTATTTATTCACCACTGGGGGTTACATTTTTTTCTATATTTCAGAGCATTTACTGAAAATTTTGAAAAAAAAAAGTGTTTTTTACATTATGTTAGGAAACAATTATTATTACCCAATTTTTTTGGTAAAATATAAAAGGACCCCCCTGAAGAAGCTGATGAAGCAGAAATCTGCTTCATCAGCTTCTTTCCAGCATCTGAAGCTGGAGAGTGACACAAGAATGCGGAAGTGATGTAATATACATCACTTCCGCATTCTGGCAGCGGAGAGGGGACCGTGTACCGAGCTCCCTCTGATCCCCTGAGAATCCCGGGACCGGCGTGACAACGGGAGGGGGCGGGGTGCGTAGGGAGGGAGGGACACGGGCCGGCAGCTCATAAAAGCGATCCGCCGGCTCTATAGCTGGCAGATCGCTTGTATGTTAACAGGCAATGGTGCCTGAGCAGATCCAGACATAATTGTTGTCGCTGTAGCTCGCGTTATACTGCGTTGTCTCCGCGGTATACTGAGCTTAGGGTGACGGGAGGATGCTAGCTTGTGTCCTCCCGTTACCCTAAGGAGAACTATGGGGAAAAGCGCTGACCCCTTAGTTCTCCTTTAAGGAAACTTACCTTAAGAGAAATGTCATCGCTGATCTCCTTCTGAAAATGCTATTAGCCTGGCTTTTCTCTAGCTTCAAAGCTTTCTAAGTTATTGACTTGGAGAAAGCATGCCACAAAGGAAGTCATTTCAAACTGTTGAAGCCATTAGATCATTATAACAGCTAGGGATGTCCCGATGCCACTTTTTTAAGACCAAGTACAAGTACAAGTACTGGCCCTCATGTACTTGCCGATACCAATTACCGATACTTTTTCTTAAAGGGACAGGTGACATTTTTTTAAAAACCATCTGACTCACCTCTGAACTCCATGTCCACAGCTAAACTCTGTAACCCTCATTCAGAGCTCACCTTTGCCCCCTCATTCACAGCTTACCACTATACCCCTTGTCCACAGCTAAACTCTGCTCCCCCTCGCCACAGCTTATCTTTCACACCTCACCTCTTCACCATCCAGCCACAGCTCATCTCTAAATCCCCGTCCACATCTCAGCACTTCTGCCCCCCCTCACTCCAGCTCTCCTCTGTACCCACTTCTACAGATCAACAGTGGGTGGAAGCAGCCTGAGCACCCAGGGATGTGGGCATGTGCCCTGGGTGCTTGACGGTACTGATACCCATGGTGCATACACATAGGGACAGTGAGGACCCCTTATCGTGAGCAACTACTGACTGTCTTCTTTGCCATCCCAGCACAGGCCCTTACTCACTCTTGCCTGTTCAATGGAGGTGCCTCACGAGGTGCCGAATGCTTTCTTTTTCCTTTTCGAGGACGTCGGCGGCGCTGAGCGTCGCGTCACTGTTGGGGGTGGAGATACAGGCGGAGTCATCTGGGCAGTTGCTGGCCAACCACATTAGGACCCCACCTGGAGCGCCGCCCACAGCAGTGACGCGACGCTCCTCCAGCCTGCTCAGAGGAAGGTAAAAAGGAACCCACGGACGTCGGCGGCGCTGAGCCGCTGAGCGTCGCGTCACTGTTGTGAGCGGAGCTACAGGCGGAGTCATCTGGGCAGTCGCTGGCCAACCACATTAGGGCCCCACCTGGAGTGCCGCCCACAGCAGTGACGCGACGCTCCTCCAGTTTGCCCAGAGGACGGTAAAAAGGACCCCACGGACGGTAAAAAAAATTTAAAAAAACAGCGCAAGCTTCGGCGCTAGGCATCGGGGCATTTTGACAAGTACAAGTACTTGTCAAAATGCCCTGTATCGGGCCCGATTCCGATGCTAGCATCGGTATCGGGACATCCCTAATAATAGCCATGCAAATAAAATTTTAGAGGAAGAGGCCTGCATATTTTTTAGTAAAGATTTACTTAAAGGCATCACAAACTAATGGTCATTTAAGAAAAAACCCCTCCAAGCAATGCTGCATATGTAGTCATTTACTAAAGCTGATTTGGAAAAATTCTCCAATTCAGCTCACTTCCAGTTCAGCTATGTTGTCCTAGATTGTTCACTTCTCCTGCCCTTCCCAAACTCACCCTTTAGTGAATAACCCTGTTAGTGTATAATTAAGAAAAGTGTATGCATGGGCAAAAAAAAAAAAATGTATACCGCACATGCGCACAACTCCTCCTCAATGAGATGGTACCACACCAGGATCCATGGGAGGTGTAGTTTTTGTGGCTGGCCGTGCATTGCAGTGGTAACACAGTCCAGTACAGTAGTACATGCGGCCGCTACAGCAACCTAAAATCCCAGATCCAGAAGTGGCTTAGGAATTAGAGGGCTGATTTCCAATAATCCAAAAGCCTTCATTTCAGAAAAACAGAACTCCTGCAAAAAAATGTTTTTCGACTTTTGAGCTTAAGGATGGCCAATGCTTTGCGAATGGTATTCAACCCACTTCCTGTGAGCACGAGGTGTCATGGGCATGCTCCCTGGGGGTACGTCATCACACAATAGAAATGAAGATATGTCTGTATTCATATACTAATAGCTTACATATAGTGTCTATAGCAGCATGCAGAGAGTTAGTTCAGAATTTTCAGTGTTAATATGTGTTCACGCCCTTTTTAGCACCTCCTGTGACCAGACATGAGTCTGTACCTCTCATCCAGTTGTGTCTGTCTGCCCCATATTGCTACTATATGTCCATTAAGGTATGTTATACACAAGTAAGTATTTGGCCTTTTGCACAGTGGAGTAAGGACTGACCAGAGAGGGATCACTTTGATGTAGCTGTCCAGTTTGAACATGTATTTCAATCATAGGCATGCGGAGGGGGTGGTGAAGGTGTGCCTGGGCACAACCTAATCACCACAAGCACAACACTGAAACAGCAACAGCAGGTGTCGTGTTTTTAGTCACTAAGTTGGTAGAGAGATGCCAAAGATCTCTCTGTGACCAGCTCAGTAATACAGAATGCAGCAGCACTTGCCACTTACAATCCTCACATCCTCATTGCCTGGGAAGCTGCGAGAGAGCGTGGCTGTGTTTGCTAGAAATATGTAATGATGTATAACGGTGTTCAGAAGGTTAAATCATTACACAGCCTGGACTCACAGTACTCCTGAACTGAGCGGCGCTGATCCAGCTCTGCCGCCAGAGAAAAACAGAAAAGACTCATGACATCAATGGGCCGGTCAGAAGACTGCTAGATTAATGATACGTATACTTTTTTTTTTTTTAAATAGTGGTGTGGAACAGGGGGAGGGACAAACACACAACGACAGGGATAAACAAAGGCTTAAGTAACATGTTGGGTGCTCATGAATTGCCTGCAAGTCTTGCTATGCTCCAATGGAACAACACCCAAACCATAAAGTTATGTTCATGAAAACCATTCTGGTCTGTTTCAGCCCTGTTCAGGCTCTGTGTCATTTTAATGACTCTTTCATAAAATTCAGATTTATATACAGAATTTTTAGAGCATCTTGGATATCTGCTTTTGTGCTCTTCAATCATTTGGTATAAATAGCGGTGGTTGGGTGAATGCTTAGGCATTCAGAGTGCCTGATTTGCAAGTATCTAAAGAATTCATGACTGGAGATGTGCATAGAGCTTTGTATGCTCTGAAAAGTTTAAAAGCATCAGCTGTTAGAAGGCTCTAGTTTAAAGAATGGTGTCTTCAAAAGCTGGAGGAAATAGCAGGTAGCCTACAATCACAGGAATGGGCAAATGGGAGGATAAAACATTCCTGAATAATCACACTTTTCCCCATCATTTTAGGGTATTCTAGAATAGAGACAAAATAGAAAGACAGGCAAGTGGTCTAGGCTGTTGTATATTGCATAGGCTTGATAGTTTTCCATATAATAGTAATAATAATAATAATTATAATAAAATAAATCACAATATGAACAAGGAAGACTCAGAAATGTTATCCTACTTTGGGCAGATTTATTATCTTAATGACATTGACTTTGCCAAACCATGTGAAATGTTTCCATGCCTGCAGGGAAACCACCCAATTTCTGAAAAATTTGTTTTGCAACAAAACTTGTATGCTGAGAAATATTCACAGGTAAAGTGTGCATATAGTCCACTCAAAGCCAAAATAGTAGATAATACATTTGGCCGCACCATCATGTTCATGGCCCTAGACCAGCCTTTTGTATCCTTGTCATTCTGGAGGGATCCAAAAAAAATGTTCAGGTCTCACTGAATCCTTAACATCAGCTCACAATAGGTTGGTGTGATCACTGAGGTGTAGATAAAATAATAAATCATTTTTTTTATTATGAATCCTGGCCTTGGTTTTGCTGCACACATACTAAATCCTGTGGCAAGATTTGCATTTGCATTCTATGGCGACAATACATTTAAATGGGCATTTTGAGGCAAGAATACATTTGCATTGCCTTTCCATGGAAAGAATACATTTACATTGGCATTTCATGGCGAGGATACATTTACATTGGCATTCCATTACAAGAATACATTTACATTGGCATTTCATGGCAAGATTGCATTTGCAGTGGCATTCAGTGACAAGAATACATTTACAGGAATACATTATTTTTACCGGTAAATATAATCTGCATTGGTGTCCACGTCTCTTCCTTACCATCCCATGTTACTTGCCTAAGAGGCCAGGCTGCCCCACTTATCATGCTGTTGCCCTCACTTGTGACGTCAGGTGCCCCATCTAAAAGTGTAATGTTGGGCATCAGTATGTAGCACTAGAAATGAAGGTACGATTGAGGGGAGATAAATCTGCTGCAGAGGTAGCTAGCAAGGGAAACACTAAAGCCACCTTTGGGTAGATATAAATTTGTGGCAATGGTTGCCAGCTGCCGAACCTATGGGGACAACTCACGGAGTCTAAGGGTTCCCGCAGAATCCAAGTTGAGAAATTCTGCTTTAGACTGACTGATTGATTGTCATTCCTGAAAGGCTTACGGAGTAGAATGGGTAGGCAAGTGGTGAAGAGATCTATAGAAACAAGGATGTCATCTGCAACACACTCATTCTGTTGACTGCTCACTATTTCCATTCCATTTAATATTTTTTTGCTGCTGTTAGTAAATAGCTATAGATTCAAATGCTAATTGAATTAAAATTGCAAACAGCCGGCATTCTTCATGTGTACCTTGTTGTATTTCAATTGGAGAAAGAAAGCCCTGAACAAGCAGAACAGTTTTTTACAGGCTTTTTTACAGTAGTTATTTTATTCAATGCTTAATAACTCTTCCCTGCAATACATGACAACACAGTTGTGAATTCCAAAGCACATGGTGTCAGTCCTGCCTACTTCATTTCTGATGCATTACATAGAACATAACACTCGCTTCATCTCCTCCCCTTCCTCATCTGCATCTTTGTGCACAGATCACAAGAAGTCATCAGCTCACAAGATTTCTGTCAAAATGGAGAGGTATTTTTTCAGTTATTGAACAGATATAACTAAAAACTTTAATAGTATATTTAGCAAACCATAAGAAGAGTTCTTTGTAAGGGTTTACAAACATTTTCAGTTACAGTGGAGAAGATTCATAAAACTGTAGAAAAATAAGAATGAAACCAACAAAGTTTCACCTTTAATTTTAATAAAAAATTAAGTATGATTGACTGAAAGAAACTGATTTTGACCCCCCCAGTGAATGTTAAACGTTATTGGCTTTATTCAATAAAACAGTGCAAGCAGTGGGTGTAAGGTGCACCAACCAATGACCACAAGTTAGAATTCAATACAAGTTGGATTGTAATTGTTTGCTAGGGGTAACGCTGTCATGAGGAAGGAATGAGGCTTCCATTGCTAGGCCTCTTTTAAAATTTTTAGTTGCCTGGCTGTTTTGATGTGAATATTTATGAGTCACAGAGCCAAAGGAGGAAGTTGAAAGTATCAAAATTCCTCATCTCTATACTTTTTCTGTGAAAAAAAATGATGCCAAAGCATCAGCATGACAGCAAGTAAAACTGACATTCTCAAGGGAGAGGTCAACAATGGCAGCATCCATACTGTTCTCATGACAGAGTCACGTTTACACTGTGCAAGTTATTTTATTTGTGTGATTCCTGAATGATTAATTGACATACACCATACAGCAAAATTTTAAATGTTTGCTCAGACTCCTGGCTTCATTGTAGAAGTGATTACTTCTATATGCAACAGAAGTTGTTATCCCCCCCCCCCCTTTTTTTTCTTGGTGGTCCCCCCCCTCTCGAGAGCATGGGACCACAAAAAGCACTGTCAGGATAATCAGCAGGGAGCACAGAGGAGAGATCTAGTGCCCAAGCTCTCCTCTGTGCAGTGAACTCGGAAGCAATTTACTCTGAGCACTTCCAGGTTCACAGCCACGCTGTGGCCAGGTAAACAACAGATTGAGTACTTTCTGTAATAATCTGTAAAAGCAAAGTGCAGCAGAGACATTAGTTGTATAATAAACCCTTAATATCCAACTAAAGAGGACCTGTCATCTGCACAGTAGGGCAGGCCCCCTCGTGATAGCAACACAGTAAAGTAAAAAAAAAAGAAAAATGTGTAATAAATAATAAAATTGAGTAAAATAAATGAATAAGACTAAAACAATTACGGAACCCCCTTGCACACACACCTACCTGAAAAAAATGCACACCTAGGACAAACACATCTACGTAAACTCTGACTGCGCAACATGTTAGGTATCACTGCGCACACATAAGCTAAAGGAATCATTTTAGTGCCATTACTTACATTTAACACTAATTTGATGAACTATAGAGCTTTTTAAAACATCACCTATGTAGAAGTTTGAGTATTGGAGTTTGTTGCCGTTTCGTGGGTGCATGCAACTTTCAGAGCTGACATATTTGGTATCTATTTACTCAAGACAATAAAAATTGAGGTTTGCATTGTGTTTGTGTGCACTAAAATTAAATTAAATTTATTTTTTATTTAAAATATAGGTTTGATACACAGTTCTGGATATATCAAGAAACATATTAATTTGCAACTACCATCCTTATTATTTTCTGCTTTCAGAAAATGTATAATGGTTTAGGGGTTATACGTATTCTTCAGGCAAAAATTGCACATTTTATAAAGTATGTAAATATAAAAAGTAAAAATAAAAAAAATTTGGTCCGGCAGCAAAAGGGGTAAATTTAAATTACCATTATGTTGTCTCATAGTGGAGGTTCCCATTAAAATTGAGACACTGTTCTAAACTGGGACAAATAAAAACAGAAAACAATAAAGATGGCATCTCAGTGTTTGCTGTGGGATGCTGAACTGTATAGTACTGGGCTACACAAATATTCGGCAGCAGCATATACAAAGCAGGCCTTATGTAATAGCTAGTGGGAAGAAAAAGATGTGACTGAAACTAATTGGTGCCCATAGCAAACAATGTCTGTGTTCAGGTACCTGAATATATCCATCATTATATAAACATTTATTTTCTCCTAGCTACAAATGGAGCTCAATTGTTCTAAACTTGTGACAATAGCAAAACACACAATCAAAACTCCCCCAGTTGGGTCCTGATGGTCAGGCTGCTGTCATAGAGGACTGGCTAAGTGAGCAAGCTGCAGCACATGGTGACTTACTATTACTTTTTGTGTCACTCCTTCATAGTTAGTAAAACACATGCTGAATGGACTGTTCCAACTGAGGATTATCCAATGTAACAAAGAAAAAAGGGTTTCCACTGTCACCATCCTGAAAGGAATTCTAAGCTAATAATGAAATCCATGTATAAAAGTGGCAGTTTCCCAGATCTGCCAGTAATCTGTATTACTGAACAATAATACAATAGCCTAATGCACAACAGTGCCAAGTCTTCTGACTACAGCCTACTACTCTTCATCTGGGTCAGGTCCATGGTACAGTAACCCATAGCTGTCATAGTAGAGCTACAACCCCCAGCACTAATGGAATCTAAGATGCCTTTTTAATGAATGAAGAGAGAATCTGCCAGCCCAGAAAGTTAAAGGATCATTAAAGGAGAAGTATTGTGAGAGTAAAATATACTCTTCCCAATTCTTTGATGCATTATGCGACTCTGCAACCGTCCTACCCTGGCTCTATACAAAGGGCTGAGTAATCTTGAACCTGTTCTGCTCATAGTCTCCTACCTGTAGAGAGCAGCGACAGTCACTGCCCCCCGCAGTATTTCCTCTCCTCCCCTCTCTGTTCTCCAGTGCTCATTGGAGGGACAGATAGGGGAGGGGGCAGGCACAGCTGTCTCTGGCTTTAGAGAGACAAAGCCAACTGTCAATCAGACAGCTGGGTGGATCCCAACAATATATTCTGGATCCTTCCTGGCAGCAGCGTGGCTCTGTGCTGTCAACGGATAGCAGGCAGTAGCTCACTATATGCTGACTTTGGGTCACAGGAGTATATTAGTAAAACCAAAGAAAAGGTTTGGCTTTTCTTCTCTTTTAATGAATAAGTGCAATTTTAGACATAGTGCACTTATTCTTTTTGCCCCCTCCCCTGATTTAACAGATCCAGCTTTCCATCTGCACAGATGCATACTTACCAAGATTTGACATCCACAGCCTCCTTTGTTTACATCCCATGCCCCAAGTTCTCTCTCTCTCTCTCTCATGGCCATGCCTGTGCAGTAGAGCCCCATAAAAGTCCATGGGACTCTACTGCGCATTTGCGGCCGAGAGAGTAAGTATGCATCTGCAGAGGTGGAGGCCTTTACATTTATTTTTTCTATTGGTTTTCAATCTGCTGTGGCTACTACTTGCACTGTTCAGTTCGGGTCTATTACTCCTTGATTAAAAATTAGGCATTGCAGCCAATACTACCAAAAATAAAACAATTGTTTGAAATGAACCAGATAGAGGTGCTGCTGTTGTATGTAGGCCAGGCATCCAAAATATGGGATGCCAGAATATGTAATTTAAAGAACTAAGTTTTTTCCATGTTGCCCTCAAAGTTGCATTAAAGTGATCCTCGTTCTCTGTGTATAATGAATTTTTTCATTTTGCTTTGCTGAATGTCCTCTATGGTAGTGCCCAGCTCCCAATGCCCTTTTTTTTACAGTGGCTTGCCAATTAGCCTCAAAAATGGTCATAATTTAACAGCAGGATTCAAACCATCCCCTCTCATAGACTCCGATAAGATTTGTCTCTAAGTTCAAGTTTTGCAAATTTCAGACAGGATTCAATAAACCTCCTGCAAATTAAACCTGGGCAGATTCACTTATCCCTATTTATGTCCTTCAGATTCATTAGATTATATAGAACTTTGAAAAAGAGACTCTCTCTATTAAGTGCACAGTAACCATACTAATGTCACGGGCAGAGTTCATGCTTTCCCAATGCATTCATCTCTGTCTTTCCCGTCCTAAGGGTATGGATACAAACGCAGTTTATATATCTGTGATTATACAAAGGTTGACAAGGTTTGCAATGAACATCCTGAATTGTCTAAAGATGTTGTTGACTTTTTAGTGATGGTTGCAAGGTCATACCAGGGAACATGTCCTGTACAACTGCACCCACCAGATTAAGCAACAACTGAATTCCATCCCAAAAATGTATACAAACTTTGCTTGTAATCAGACTGAGCTTTAAATAGTTCTCTGGATGCTTAGCTTAACAGGGAACTATTTTTTGCCAATTTTATTTTAAGCTTTGTTTTGAAAATTTGCAAATGTATACACTAGTTTATAAATGGATGTTTTACATCTTGTTAAATAATTTGTACAAAATCTTTATCCCACAAAACAAAGGTTTATAACAGTGTTTGCAAAGGATGCTGGCATTTATATAAGATATGGAATGTAAATGACTGCTTTTTCGTTGCCAGTTTGAACTGATGCAGCAGTCCCGCCTATGTATGAAAATTGATTTTTGCTATATCTTTGTACAAATTAGCTACCATGACTAGGTCATGACTGCATTTGATCAATAACATCTCCCGGATTCCACAGCACTATTTTTACATTAAAGCTTTGTGTAGTTCCCATCCTGAACCCAAATCTCATCCTAGTTTGTCCAAGTGCGAAATAAGTGTCAAATGATACTTTATCTATGTTTCATGTTTTATACTACCGCAATTTGAGACCTAGCCTATAAACAATGCAGTTAATGTATCACAAAGAGATTTTGTTTGTCTATGTCACAAATTGTACCAAATATTCCAGCCCACATCACCAGCACACCTATCAAAACCAGTGAAACAACAAAACCAATATAATGACAGCGCAGACACGTATGTGCACATACAAGACAGAGGGGATAACACAGGCAAGGCGAGAGGTGAAGAGACCCTAGTAAAAAAATATCAAAAAGAAACTAAACCAAATAAAAATTTATGATAGAATCATTCTTCTCTCAGCTTCACTAAAGCTTACAGACATGGTGAAGATTGACTGCAATGTATTAAACAATTATTGTTATTTGTCTTCACTGATTTGATTCACTTTAAAGTACTACTAAAGGCTCTGGTATGACAGTCTAAACAAGTCCAAAATCCAGTTACTACGTCATGCACAAGCTTAATAAGGTATACAAAAAACTTCCTTTACCTACTCATGACACTGTAGTGCAAGAAGACTGTCAATGAGTCAATTGAGTTGACAAGGGCAGCCTCCCTTGCTGCTCCAGTCCCAGAGCCCCTGGAAGGCAGGACAGGTGCACAGGGACACGGAGCGGCATGAATGCCAGAAGATGTCACTGTTGCTGAGAAGGTCGACTCTGCAATGCTGATGAATCCCAGATGGGGAACAGGCAAAGGAACTGAACGTAAATAGATAATCTGCGCTTCTGGAGAGGTAGTAAGAAAATTAAGTGAATACTTAAATAATAAAAAATGGTAGTATAGAAGGAATAAATAAGTGATTAATTAAATAATTAAAATTATAAAAAAATAGTGAACAAATCTAATAAACCCAAAGCAGCTCTAATAGGGGATTATAAAAATCCCTGCGATAATCAATCAAATTAAAAGCGCTAAAGGTATTAAATAATTGTGTATAAAAAGTGGAAGATAGGTTTTCAGGCGGGTCGGCCTGGAGCCTATTGATGTATATGAAATGTGATTAATAAACCAATACAAAATTTTTGTGATAAAAATAAAAATAAAACTGAATAATTAATTTTAATCATTTTAAACCACTAACATTCAACATTCCCCCTGTTTCTATATCATTAATAATAACTCACTTGTTGATCTCACTGTCTAATTTATTTATAATCACTTTGTGATTTGTGTTCATTAATATAAATGCTATTCGAATAGATTTATTGTTAAGTTCACCTTTGCACATTAGTTTCATGATGCTTCTAATACACATCATCATCAAACATCCCTTTTTTAGAGAGTAATTACACACTCTATAATTATATTTATATATTCACATAATTTATTGGGGTTTTATTATATTATTATCATATTAAGTTCCACACACCCCCCCCACCACAGCGGTTTAAACACTTTTTGTAATAATGGTTTTATCATTGAATATGACCAGCTTTGTTCACAGATTAGGTATATTTTGTTTGTTTGCTTATTTTTATTTTTATTGCTTATTATTTATTATTCGGGGCTCAAGTCCCTATTTTTGTAATTTAATCGCATCTCAACTTATATATTGGGTATATTTAATTTGACTGTTCTGTTTTAATATGACACCGTAATATAATGATTTTTTAAATGATCTTTGTATGATTATTCCATGTCTTCTGATATTAACTGATATGTTTTCTATGATGTTGATTGATCGTCTCGATAGGATTCTGTTCTATGTAGAAGTCTTAACTTTTAATGATGTCTCTGTGTAAGAATTTTTTCTCTGCCGCTTGATAATTGGATCTCTTTTAATCGGGACCAATTAGCGGAATGGTTCTTATATCACTCACCTCGTGTCTCTTGCATCTACCTTCTTTCTGAGGAAGTCACATGACGAAACGCGTCAAAGGAGGGCAGATGCAAGTTTGTTAGACAAAAGACTTTTATGTTTTGTTCCTGAGCTGCTCTAGCCGGCCGGATTTTTTTGCCTTGTGAGCCGTATTGGAATAAAAGTTTATGGTTTTACATATTACGCTATGAAGGTTCTCTTCTTTGTTCGTCTCTAAAACCCTGTGGGATCACGACAAAGCACTTTACCAACACCGCGTCTAAAAGGATCGATCTCCTCATCCCTGAGACATAGCCAGCAATATAGGGGAGAAAGCCAAGTGTTCGTCTGCCGGGACTCGTGGAGAACACGTTTGCGCTCAAATCCAACTACGCTATTACTCACTAAGAGCTCTTCTGATCAGCTTCTATTTGGTGAGTACCCACCCGAGAGGGGCAGTTCGGACCACTTTAAATACACTGATACCTTTTTTTATACACAGGGTTCACCGATCACCGAATTGTTTTCCATAAGGAACACTTTTTTGATGTTTCACAGGATTTTTATATGACTTTATTGAACAATTTGATTGGTTTTTATGTTTTATTTTTATCACAACAATTTTGTATTGGCTTATTAATCCCATTTCATATACATCAATAGGCTCCAGGCCGACCCGCCTGAAAACCTATCTTCCACTTTTTATACACAATTATTTAATACCTTTAGCGCTTTTAATTTGATTGATTACAGGAACTGAACACCAGTGTGCAGAGTTGTAGACGAGCCGGAGTCGAGTGCAAGCAAAGTCGTCAACAGGCAGGCAGATTGGTACCAAGCGACAGACAGGAGAGTAGTCAGGAACAGGCTAGGGTTGGTAACGTGCCGACGGTGCAGTACAAAGCGACAGGCAGGAGTGGAGTTCGAGGAATTAGCCAAAGTCACAGAAGCACAGAATAGCAGTGGAAAGTCAAGACAAGCTATTGGATGATCAGAATCAGAATGCAGGGTCTCAGGAATACAGGTTAGCGATCACTCAGTACTGGAGGTTTGGATGTTCCAGCCCAAATAGCTCATAAGGTGCCAGGATTCGAATTACACGTGTGCAAGTGCCTGCGCACACACAGTGAGGTGCGCACACGTCCAGGCAAAGACATGCGGCAGGGCAAAGCTCTATGAGCCAAACCAGGTGCATGCACAGGCGCTCGAGCACGAACCCTGGCTCTGGCTTCCAGACACAGACATGATCTACATGAGAGAGCAACTCTGCTCTGAATTCAGAAGTAGTGCAGCATCATTGCTACACCATCACAGGAAGCGGCATTAGCTTACCATATAATGCTTACCTGAGGATACGCGTAGGGCCTTATTTATAAATTGGTCTAACAGAAGAAATTCATCAGATGACTCATAACAACTTCCTATGAGACAACAATAAAGTTAACTGTAAAAAAAGTTTAAAGAATTAAAGTGGCATATAAAAAAGCTAAAAAACTCAATAATTTTTTAAAGCCCCCACATACATACACATAGAAGCGCAAACGCATGTCTGGAGCGCCTACATGCAAAAATTACAATTGTGCCACACATGTTACATATCGCCATGAATGTTGGTGTTAACTCTAAATTGATAAGCGGTAAAGGATTTTAAATGGCCACCTACTGTATGGGCAATTTTGGGTACTGTAGTTTATTTTGCTATTTGACAGGGGATCTATTTACCTGACACAACTCCATCTTTTATCTTTGAACAAAAATGTGGGTGTCATATTCTATGTACTCTAAATGTATTTTTGTGTATTTTTTCCTAAAAAAAAAGTTGATTTGATAAACATTTGTGCAAATATCATTCCACAAAAAAAATGCAACCAGCATTTTTTTTCATTCTGCAGAGCCTCTGCTTTCAGAAAATATTATCTGTTTTAAGCAGTTTTCTGGCCAAAAATGCATATTTTAAAAGAGAACTAAAGCCAAACCTTTTTTTTTTGGCCTTAGTCCTCTTTTGGGTCACAGGTGTATATTTACTATTGTAGTCCTTTTTAGCTGCATCAACATATGTCTCAGCTGAGTGTATAGGGTTTATATTAGGGCTGCACCAAAATTTCGGGCGCCGAAACATTTTGGATAGGGGCACTCAGTATTGAGACTTTCAGTTCATTCATAACAGGGGCTGCAGACTGACTCTGTGTCCTCAATCTATTTTTCTATTTCAAAAGGGAAATATCAGGAGTTTAGACTCCTAATATTTCCCCAGACCCCCCCGACAGTAAAGCAAAAAATACATACATAAATAAAAATAAAATATGAAAAAAATAATTTGAAAAAGGTTAGAAAAAAAATAGTTTTTTGTTTTGGTTTCAAACTGACAAATGTGTTACTTTCAGTTTCGGTCTAAAAATTCAATTTCAGTGCACCTCGAGTTTATATTATATAATAATATACAATATCGGATTCTTTGTCTAAAAACTTTCATACAATCAGTTTAAAGAAGTAAAATAGTTCTGCTTCTATAATTCAAATTTTCACTGCAGTGAAATATTAGGAATGGTAAATGCACGGGGAGCTTTATTATTTAAACATGTTTCCTGCTGTTTTTTACATCATTCCTCCATTAAAGCTTTAAACATTTCATTCGTATTTTTAGGGGGATCAGAATTTAATCTACAAAGCTTGTAATGGTCTGTTTTCCATCAAGAGAAGATGGAAGTTCAAGCACCGCTCTTCCACTTAATTTATCTAAGGTCTAAGAGCTACTGAATCAAAACAGTCACACGCTGTCCATTTTATCTCAGATAATGTTATTATTTGCTACAATTCTTTTATTAGTTAAAGAGACACTGTCCCCATGCTCATGCAGAGAAAAGTGATACCGTCTGTGTAAAGTCCACCCCCCAACCACCTGTTATTCATCTCTCCTGTGCTTGCCCAATGCCCACCCCTCCTTGTTTTGGGTCTACCACTGTAAAATATGCATGTGACCCCCTCCCATGATGCAGTGCTGGAGCCTAGTCACCAATCGCTAGGCTTGAACACTGTCATTAGATGGGGTGACATATTGCTGCCATGATCTGAAAATACAAATTGCCTTGTCAGCATGCTGACCCCATGATTTCTAAATAACTGACCTGGAGAAAGTATACGCCAGAGACTCAGCATTTTCAGTAAGAGAGAGCTAGCAACATATTTTTTCAAAAGAAAACCAGTTTTTGAGTTATAGATGGCAATCCTTTTTAAAATTACTTTTATCTAACTGTATGCCAGTGTAATCAGTATCTTTCCTGAACAAATGCTGTAAGAAAAGCAGGTCCAAGGTAAGCCACAGCTCCATCAACAGACCTGCAATTCAGTCCATCAACAAAAGATACATAATTGTTGTACTGCACTACTAAGCAACAAAACACAGTGGGGGACTATTATGAAATAAGTTGCATAAGGAGCACTTTATAAACACATGCAGGTCATTTATTACGCAAATAGTGTACAGAAAACAAATCTGTCCATAATGTGCTTGAAACATAAAAGCAGCAAAAGATTGGTAACTACAAACAATAAGACAGTTTGGGATGTCTCCCAGTATGTAAATAGCAAGCAAATATGGTTGCTCCCATCCAGATAAATAAGACCAGACTTCTCCCGCTAGGAGTGGAGCCTGGGCAATCAGCTTCCTTTATTGCATATAAACATTCAGCATGCCCCTCTCCATCCCTCTGACCAGCAATGAACAACGCAGCGCAGTGCTATCCCCCATTCCACAGCAGACATCCACCCTGCTCAGGCATCTTGCAGAAAGAAGCTGTCCAGCTTTTATGCCGACACACATGCACAATTGGCACATCCTTGCCTATCTCACCGACCAAAGCATCTTCCTCCTGAAGAAGCTCCCCTATATTTGGGAGTGAATTGCGTAGAGAACTTGAGACTTTGGGGTTGATTTACTAACCTTATAAACACACCACGAACATGTATACACCTCTGTAGTGTGTTCCCTCCCAGCATGATCTATGGGTGGAATCTAAACACCTTTGTAGTGTGTACACACCCAGCAGGTGTGTTGTGCAAAGCCCTGCATGAATTGCAAGGTGATGTTGTGTAAATTAGCTCTGTATTGGGTTGCTTGCGTTGATGAATGCAGGAATGTAAATGCATGAGCTAATCATTTTTGTCTAAACTGTGAAGCGGCATTATATAGGCATCATGTGCATGATTTTTCCATATATGGCATTAGTGGAAATATGTTTTTAGAGACTTTTTGGTTGATAAATATGTTTTGCTGTGTGAAAATCACACGCACCTGGTGCGTGCGTGTGTTTAGGTTAGTAAATCACCCCCTTTGACTCATGTGTGACTATTTACATCTTGATATAAGAAAAAGACACAAGAAATTTTTTTTGTTTCCAGACGAAACAAATGAAAAACGTTTTCGTTCGTTTCGTCAAAGGAAACACATTTTTATGTTGTTTCAGATTCGGAGAAACAAGCCTCCAAATCCAAAACTGCACACTGAAACCGCAGAACGAGCGGCTGCCACATCGGCCGCCGGCGAGTTCTGCGCCTGCATTTTGGAGTAGATCTTGGTACACACCAAGATGCCGGTGCCTGCATGTTCGAGCACCGTCATCTTGGTGTATACCAAGATCTACTCCAAAATGGAGGCGCGCATGTGTAGAACGTTCAGCATGTGACGTCACTGCCATGTGATGTCATACGCTCTGCCTTTACGAACATGTATACACCTCTGTAGTGTGTTCCCTCCCAGCATGATCTATGGGTGGAATCTAAACACCTTTGTAGTGTGTACACACCCAGCAGGTGTGTTGTGCAAAGCCCTGCATGAATTGCAAGGTGATGTTGTGTAAATTAGCTCTGTATTGGGTTGCTTGCGTTGATGAATGCAGGAATGTAAATGCATGAGCTAATCATTTTTGTCTAAACTGTGAAGCGGCATTATATAGGCATCATGTGCATGATTTTTCCATATATGGCATTAGTGGAAATATGTTTTTAGAGACTTTTTGGTTGATAAATATGTTTTGCTGTGTGAAAATCACACGCACCTGGTGCGTGCGTGTGTTTAGGTTAGTAAATCACCCCCTTTGACTCATGTGTGACTATTTACATCTTGATATAAGAAAAAGACACAAGAAATTTTTTTTGTTTCCAGACGAAACAAATGAAAAACGTTTTCGTTCGTTTCGTCAAAGGAAACACATTTTTATGTTGTTTCAGATTCGGAGAAACAAGCCTCCAAATCCAAAACTGCACACTGAAACCGCAGAACGAGCGGCTGCCACATCGGCCGCCGGCGAGTTCTGCGCCTGCATTTTGGAGTAGATCTTGGTACACACCAAGATGCCGGTGCCTGCATGTTCGAGCACCGTCATCTTGGTGTATACCAAGATCTACTCCAAAATGGAGGCGCGCATGTGTAGAACGTTCAGCATGTGACGTCACTGCCATGTGATGTCATACGCTCTGCCTTCAAGATGGCAGCCGGCGTGTTCTGAAAACAAATTTATGTGTGCCCGAATATCGTTTTAGTATACTCGAGCATATATTAAATGTGTTATTTCGGATTCGGACGAACCACCGAATCAACTGATTTTCGTTCATTTGCAGGTTCATCCGAATCCGAATGTACATGTCCAATAAGAACTACAAATGAGATGTTTTGAATATACCTGAGTTCTTTAGTATGGTACAATATCGAGGTTATCATTGGAGTATGCTTTACTGTAGTTGAGGGATGATTTGAACCGACTTTTTTTTTTTGTTCAATACGTTTTTATTGGCATATAAATGTAGAAAAGCGAAACTTGTACATCCGTTACAGGTGTCAGTACATGTGATACAGATATTGAGTAGTAACAGCGCATGGCTTTCGTTACAGTAGCATAGCATATTGTCTATGTCCATTTCAGCTTGTACATAACATTAGTGGTCAATTGCTGATAATCGTCACCTGATGGATGAGCGTGTCAGTCTAGCCGAGCAGACTGGCTGTAACCAAGGTTTTGGAAAGATTTTAGCAGGAAAGTATAGAAAGTATGGAAAGGGGGGCGAAAGGTAATAGGGGGTAGGGCTGTTACACAGTCCTAAAGAAGAAGGGGGCAGCTATAAGGAAGCGAGTAGGGGGAAAGGAGGTAGGATGGGAAGGTAGGGGGTTAGGTGGAAGGAAGTGGAGGACAGTGACGCCCGGGAGTATCGCTTGTTGTGGAACATGCTCTATCGGGGAGTGGATTTTCGGGTCATGTGTCTAGCAGAGTTCTATCAAAGTTCGGTGGGAAGAAGTTGTCAATGCATGGTTCCCATACCCTATTGAATTTGGGCAGGTTGTCAAGAAGTTTTGCAGTTAGCTTCTCATTGATCATAGTCCAGTGGATCCTGTTTTTAACTGCTGCGATACTCAGGGTATTTGAGAGCCAGGTGTGGGCTATAACCTGTTTTGCCGCCGTAAGGACGTGGGTGAGGAGTCGAAATTCATTTTTAGATATGTCAGGAGGCCTAACATTCAGCAATGCTTCCCGCGGGGTCAGGTGTATGCTTCTTTTGGTGAGGATACCAAGTATCTTGTTCACCTGTGACCAGAGCCTTTGGGCGATCGGGCAGTTCCACCATATATGGAGATAGTCCCCTCTAACTGGGCAACCTCGGAAGCAATTTGGTGAGCTGCCTGGTGTAACATGGGCCAGATGGCTGGGCACCATGTACCACCTGTATAGAACTTTATAATTGGTCTCTACTGCTGACGCATTGCGGGAGCAGGAGGACGTGGTGGCCCATATCTGTTCCCATGGGATTTTGTCTACTTCCATCCCCAGGTCATTAGCCCAGCTGTGCATGTACTTGTGGTTCGTGGGGGCACCTTTGGAAATGAGGCCTGAGTACAGGAGGGAGATTAGGCCCGGCGAGTGAGGGATTTGAACCGACTTTTATGTGAGATTTTACTTCTATGCAATAATAAAGATTGTATTTTGACCTTTTTGTATTAGTCTGGGCATGAGTAATGTAATATACCTTAAAAGCCTCAATCAATTTGCTATCTTTTTTACTCTATATTAGCCTGGGTGTGGTATTATTATAGCCTGAACAGGTATGCCCAAAGTTGCTTTTTTAATGGTGCACACACCATTCCAGTGACACTGACACTTACAAGCAATGTTAGTGTACTGTCATGCTCCTGCACAGCACCCCTCCCCTCTCTGGCCCTGATAAAGGTGGAATGTCTAATTGGTCAGGCCGGGCTAAACATCATATTGGAGACCCTTCCTTCCAATCCAAGTGATAGAAGAATCAAGAAAAAACTCCCTGTTAGAGTTATGTATGATGTAAAAAATTCTTCTGGACGTTATAAGGTGGAAAATGTATCAAATGAGAAACTGAGGAATTTTTATCACAGGTGAGGAATTCCAGAGAGGTGATGGAACATTATTTTAATAGAGTTATATGGTTAATTGTGGGGACTGGCTTGATAGAGCTATATTTCAAATTATTAATGGGGCTTATATTTCTAGAAGGAGGTATTGCCAGTGTAGGAATGAGGTGGACTCGAGTGTGGCTCTTCAGAGCCGGATATAAACCATATGATATTCCATTGTAGGAGAATAAAGTGGATGTGAAATAGATTAGGAGTATGGTGAAATGGAATTCTGAGCAGACGAGCCATTCTCAAGGTTATCTTTCTTTCAGGCTTCAGAGAAAAGGATGGAAAGTTCCTTACCTTAGTCATACTAATTATGTTAAAAGAGCTCCTTAGAAGGTGGACGGATAAAAGAATACAAAGAATTAATGAATGTTTCACAGCTTTCTAGATACTTTATGCTTGAATATTATGGGACTTGAACTAAGATGGGCACAAAGTATTCCTTTGAATATAGATTGGATAAGCACAGAGAGAAATTTCTCTTTGTTACAGGTGTTGGGATAAATAGAGATATATTTTTTGTATAGTGTTGGACATGTTTAATGGGTAATTATGATGTATTTCAGGCTAATAAGTCCTGCTTATTTATTCCATGTATATGTATGTGATATTCTTTACAAAAAAAGAAAAGATGCAAAAAACGGTTTCCCTGTTTGTGCTGATTAATCATGTTTGGAAACACCTCATCTTATGGAAGAGACTGATGGGCCTAGGTTTCTCTCTCTAGCAAAGTTTAGGTCCTATCTGTGGAGTTCAGGGACTGATAGATGTGAATGGATGGACTGATACATGCAAATTAATGTTGTCCCTTGTTTGTGCCGATGAACCACTTTTGGAAACACCTGGCATGCTCACCTTATAGAGGTGACTGTTAGTCTCAGGTCTCTCCCGCTAGGAAATTTTGAGTCTCATCTGTTGGAGTTCAGGGCGTGATAGATGCAAAGGGATGGACTGATAGATGCAAATGAATGTTGTCCCTTGCTTGTGCTGATGAACCACTTTTGGAAACACCTGACCTGCTCAGATATGGAAGACTGATGGTCCTAGGTTTATTCCTCTAGTAAGGTTTGGGTATTATCTGTTGGAGCCCAGGGACCTATAAATGCAGACAGAGCTGCAGCATGCTGTCAGGCGAGTAGCAATGCAATATTCCTTTCTCTCTGATTATACTTTCATCCTGCTCAGACATTAGGCTCTGTTGAATTGTCCTTGTAAGATGTTTCTGGTTCTCAAACGTTAGTCAAGTATTTCTAAAAATATCCAAAATAGAACAGAGAAGTGGCAGACTGTGTGACATTTCACAGTTGTTATCCATGACCAGCATCTCTCTGAAGAGAAAACAAACTTTCAATCAGTATATGGTATGTGGCACCTGCTGGACTGTGATACGTTTGTGTTGGAGAATTAGGTGCTTATCATGTCTATTTCAGAATCCTAAAATTGCTTTCGAGTATCTGAACAAAGAAAACTTTTCCCTGTTCACCAGCAAGAGGCAGGCAGATCTAACAAACGAGAAGAGAATGCATTAGTACAGATGTGAGGTGGCGTACAACTTACACATTCCCCCAAAATAGGGGATTTAGAGGATGGGGAAGAGTGCAGACTTTTATCTGACAATATTTTTAAACCAGTTCTAAAAAACAGTTATATAAAAAAAGGATATAAAAAAAGAGCACTATTAAAGGACCAACATGACTAAAATACAAGTCACCCTTTATAATAAAAAACTATTACAGCCCTATATCTTTCAAAAACATCTGTATCTGGTATAGTATGTAAATTTGCTGTTCCGTGAATGAATTTAAAGGGAGTTCATGGGGTATTTTTATGTACATATTTTGGGTTTGTTAAAGTAGACGTAAGCACTTACTGAAAAATAAAAAAAATCACTAAGGGGAATTTATCAAAACTGGATCAGACAAAATATGGAGCAGTTGCCCATGGCAACCAATCAGCATCTCTCTCCAGCTGGTTCAGTTAAGATTTGAAAATGAAAGAGAACCATGTCCATGCCAGGTACACAGCCAGCCCATTAAAAATAAATGCCTGCCTTAATGCAACAACATGAGTATATTTATAGAACAGTGTATGTGACATGTTCAGGTGGAGAATCAATCACTGTCATTTAAACACATGGACCTGGAAGATTCTCCTGCAGAGACCATTTGCTGAATGTCAGCTCTCCTGCTTTATAAATATGCCCCATGGTGTGTGTTGTGTTAAATAAAAAAGTTTTTAAACGTTTTCAAATGCTAATGAAATCACTTACAATGGATGCTGTTCCTGTGCAGGAGTGCCCCTATACTTTTCACAGCCTGAGGCGGAGGGGGGTGGATTGCTGGAGCTGCTCGTTACCTGGGGTCGCTGGTGCTGTTCGCTACATGGAGGGTGCTGGCATTGCTCGTTACTGAGGGGGTTGGTGTTTGGGGGGTGCTGCTGGTGCTCATTATGAGTGGGAGGTGCAGGTGATTGCTAGGGGTTATCTCTGGCTCGGGCCGGCATCCTGCCCAGCTCACTGACATCACTGGTTGCCAGGAGCTGGGCAGGGCGCTGGTTAGAGCATCACAAGTTGCTAAGGTCTCAGCAACCTGGAGTGCTCTGGCAGCAAAGGGGCAGCAGGTGCCATCTGAGGCAACTGCCTCAGGCTCCTCATTATAGGGACGGCCTTGCTCCTTCGTGTTTAAAAGGTGTAGAATCCTGCCAGGGGCATAACTGCAAATCACAGGGCCCCATGGCAAATTTTTGTATGCCCTGCGGAGCCCACTTGACACCCTGCAGAGTCCACCTGAGACCCCGCACAGCCCACCTAAGACTTTGCACAGCTCTCTTGAGACCCCGGTTGTCAGTGATCTGTACAGCAGCGCGTTCCTGCTCACAACTGCCAGTGACAGTCCTGCAATGCCATAGCAACCCAGGCAGCCTACACAGCATCAGGGGACCCCTTTGTTCAAGGTCCTGGGCAGGCCCTCCTGTGCCTTGCCACCTAGGTCGCTATGGCGACAGTTCCGCCACTGTATCCTGCAGAATCAGCTGGTCCCATGAGCGCTGGTCCTATGGAGCCACCCTTGTGTGTGCTAGTATACCCAAATAGTTACAATGGCTTCTTTCACAAAAGTCAATCAGATAATTGGCTTTTGTTAAGCTGGCAGGACCACCCACTGTTACAATTCATAGGAGATTCTAACAGTGTATGGACAGCTTGAGTCATCTAAGATAACTTTCACCTTTGTTGGTTTCTAATAAAACATAGCCTGGGTTGTCATTTTAATTCCAATGCTTATTTCTGATTTTGAATCAGCAGACATTAATTGAAATAATTATCAGCGTAGACTAAGCCCCGCCATTACAGTTTAATGAAGATGTTAAAAAAATAAACAATTTGGATTCTAAGTTAAAATTGATGACATATTCAGTTAACTGCCAAAGGCAATCAAGGAAATTTGCAGCGCTTCCAGTTAGGGTCATAATATTTTATTCAGTGTTTGTGCGGAAATTCCTCCCCCCCACCTGTGTAATTAACCTGCCGATGACACCGCGAGCTGCACTTTGGCTGACTCAGGAATCTGCCGTTTGTTTTATTTAAGGCTTGGGCGTCATTTTCACTGTATTTGCTTAATTTGCCTTGTTAATTCTGGATAAACAAATTCGGTGCCATTTCCATTCAATCACAGCGAGTGCCTAGCTGTAAAATCATTTTAGTAATTAAATTCTGGCGGGTGTAGCGTGTCAGGTCTTCCGCTTTCAAAGCATACTTGTAGTGAGGAGTGAACATTAGAATGCACATTCTATTGGCGCCGACGTTAATGGAATACATTGGAGGGGAGCGCAGGGACTTGGCAGTGGCTGAACATTATACAGTCCTACAATTTGTGAAATTCAAGCTCAAAAATGAAAAGGATTGCTCTCGTTAGTCATCTTTTCAAGGGGTTTAATTAAGCATTTCGCTTTCCCATGACAGTGTGCGACGTGTATATGCAACACACAGTGAAAATTGGCAATAAATGTTTTTGAAAAGCAATACACTGAGACTAATGTAAAATGTAAATAATAGCTAAAAATATATATCCACATAGGTCCTAATATTATTGGCAATATATGTGTACTTCTCTTCAGGCACTTTATGATTCACACATACCCTAAAGTATGACATCACTATGGAGAGCCTGCCGCTATCAGCCCCCCATTTGAAGCCTGATCATTGGACAGAATGACAATCAAAGCTCTATGAGGTGCTCCCTGTTCTCTCTGACACTGTTAATCTACCTAAACACCCTCCTCCTCTTCTTTCAACCCCAAGAAGAGAGATGCATGTTATGCTAACTTTACTCAATACAACAAAGCTTTACTGACTCACAGTGCAGAACCTCTGACTAAAGCTGGCCATACACCTATAGATTTTCGATCGGAAATTTTTGTTGCTGTCAAGAACCCTCGTTCCATTCTAGTTCAAATAGCTCATCATGCACAGACCAATGTGGATTTCGGTAATCGTTTGTTAGCAATACTCTGCCTTCCTTATGGATGCCTCAAAATGTTTCCTCATGTTATGCCGTTCCATGGTGTAGTCAGACTCGGATGTGAAGGGGGACTCGGATGTGAAGGGGGACTCCTGATTTGAAGGGGAGAAATCGGATGTGAAGGGGGAACACCATTTTTTTGTTTTTGCATTGGTTTCCCTCTAAAAATCATACCAGACCCCCTATATGGGCCAGGGGTCTGGTATAGATTTTGGAGGGGTCACACATCTTAAATTTATGCTCTTTTTTTACATTGTTGATTGGGGTGCTTTAATATTTGCATATTTTTAAAGGGATAGGGAGCCGGGCGAAACAAAAATTACTAAACAAAAGTTTGTAAAAAGGGTCAGCTTTTCAGGTATGTGGAGGGAAGAGGGTTTTAATGCAGCAAGTTCATTTTTTGCTATAAAGATAGGTGTTTAATTGGGTATTCATACACTTCTGTGTATGTAGAGTAATGCCCAGTCTAGCAGAAAATTGGTCAACACATCTCATTATTTTCCCTAATTAAAATGCAAAATGAGCAGGCATTAAGGGTTTAAAAGCAGAAGCATATCTTGTTTAACGTTAATAAATATGCTTGGTTTAAATATTGCCAAAGGCAGTTCATTATGTTTCTATGCTTAATCATTCCTAATCATCTTTCTCATCACTGAACATCAATCTATTCCTGATGGGCCATCCTGACTTTTGTTTTTCTTTTTTTATATTGGCAGTGTGTGTACTGCAAGAAAACAGGATCTTTATGAAGTAAGTTCACCTTAATGGTGTCAGGAGTGGATGCAGACACCTTAGTCAGTGTATAGTGGTGAGTTGCTTCACCACTATAAGCCTCCTTTCCCTTAAGGCTAGTGTGTCTACCGGTACTTGGATACCCCCAGGACTTAAACTATACACTCTGTCTATAAATGTTGCATGCGGCCCCCAGGAACAAAGGGCTAGTACTGACAGGATCTGGATACAAAATATAAGACAGGAACTGGTTACAGGACAAATATAGGACACAAGATATAAGACAGTACAGGATTCAAGAAATAAGACAGGCACAGGATTCAAGACAGGACTAGGATGCAAGATACAAGAGGAAGACTGAGATATACAAGGCAGGATAATGGCTTGTGCAGACAGGACTAGACTGAACTATCACAAGCCCAGAGCCCTGTGCTTGTGATGCTTAAATAAAGCCTCACTAACTAACCCCCAGCCTGAGAAGGTCGTGTAGCCAGGCTGATTAGCCTGATCAGCCCACAGCTGACTGAGGGTAGGTGGCCACAAGCAATCACCAGAGGGAGCTCATAGGTTGTGACAGGCATAGAAGCATTAAGATGCCCATACACTGGCCGAATTTCAGACGGTTTTTAATGTACCAGCCGAAATTCTGCCAGTGTATGGGGCTGTTGGCTCCCTTTCAGCTGGCATTCCTCAATCAGCTGATCGAAGGAGCCGGCTGGAAAATCTCCAATGCGATCAGAGCTGGCAGCCGATGAGCTGCCCGCTCTGATCAGGTATTCTGACAGGTGCCAGCGGCACCTGTCAGAATACAATGCAAGCAGTGGCGATTCCATGATCAACATGTTTGTGTTGATGGAGGAATCGCGTCAATTTCTTCCGTTGAACAAAAGAAATTGACAGGAGTATGGCCAGCTTTAGACATGCTCCTAACAAAAGGATAATATCCCAAATGGAAGCTGTCATCCTCTCACTCCCAAACATTTCAGTTTCAGGGCAGTGATGTCACAGTAAAGGTGAACATAGTCAGCCTTACTGTCTCAGACTTATTATATGTATTAGATTTAGAGAATGACAATGTTTCTACATATAAAATGTTTTATAAATCCAATGGCAGGGATCTCGGGAAACAGTCCATACGTAGATCAAAATGTCAGCATTTCCACCACAACTTTTATTTTCGGAAACATGAACAAAGCAGTCTTTCCTCACAGGGGTACAGTAAACACAACAGAACATTATGACCTTCTGAACAGCAGATCACCAATGTTTTTCTGTAAAAAAAAATCCATAGACAGCACCACCGCTTCCCAGCAGTACTAGCTCCACTTGTGGCTTCAAAGCAAGTAAAATCCCAAAATCCCAACATGGAGAGTTCGCCAGGGAACCCGCTCTCTCTTTTTCTGGCCATACTCCAGAGCCTTAACTGGAATCCCGCTGTCTTTCCAAGCTTCTATCTCCCTCTGGAGCCTTTTTATCTTATGAAGTGCCAGACTTTAACCAGGTATACCCAATCCCAGACTACACCCTGGGTCACCTGGGGATTTTTATAACAATATAAACCTATCATCTTTGTTTTACAAATAAACATTCAGTACATGTCAATTACTCCCTAGAACACTATGGCACAGCTGCCTTTCTCTTATCACTTTCTCTCTCTCTCTCTCTCTCTCTCGCTGTAACCAGGGACCCATCACCATGGAGGGTGGAGGAGAGAGAGAGGAAGTAATTTAGCTATTGAGCTCTGTAAACAATGGGATTTTTACAGCAGGACAAGATAGAAGTGTTTTTAAAAAAAATTAAATCCTCACCTGCTGGCTTGCTGGAAAAAGTACTCTTAAGCTTATTGTACAGTATTACCAAAAAAGTGTGACTAAGTTATCCTAGTTACATTTTGTTGTATAAATGAAGACAGTTTTTTTTTTAGATTGAATTAATTTGATAAGGAAACATGCTGAGGGGAATTGATCAAAACTGGAGCAGACAAAATCTGGAGCAGTTGTCCATAGTAACCAATCAACTTCCACCTTACATTTTATAACCTTAACAGAGCAAACTGATGAGAGAAGCTGATTGGATAATATGGGCAACTGCTCCAGATTCTGTCTCCTCCAGTTTGATAAATTCCCCCAGTGTTCTCCAAACTGCATTTTACATAGAAGAGAAGCAATGGTTGGTTTTAAGCAACACCGGTAGGGCTGCTGTATACTCAGCAAAGAACAAAGATTGTATATATTATTTAGATATATTTGGAAGTACAAACCAGTGTATGTATAGACAAAACTTTTATTTCAATTTAAGAAAGATTAGAACCACGGTCAAATTTCTTTTTCTGTATATGGCACCTTTAGGGAGGTTCACAACTTTAATTATCCTAATGACCATTGTCAGCAAGATAGAAAGTAGACATGTGCACTGCCAAAAAAATTCGTTTAGTTTCGTTTCGTTTTAAATTCGGATTTGTGTTATTTCGTTTTTCAGGATCCGGGTGTGAAAGTCAATTCGGATTCGGAATTCGGATTCGGACGAAATTCGGTAGTGTTAGTATGAACGTTCGTTTCGTTTTCTGTTCTTATTCGTTTCGTTCGTTTGCAGCAAAAGTGACATTTGAAGGGGAAAAAATATTTTTCTCCTTCTCTAATGTCACTTTGCTCCAACGAACGAAACGAATAAGAAACGAATAAGAAACGAATAAGAACAGAAAACGAAACGAACGTTCGTACGAACGCTACCGAATTTCGGAAATGGAAATTCGGATTCGTTTGCATTCGTTATGTCTGTAATTCGGAATTCGGATACATCCGAATGTCCGAATTTCCGAAAATTCGTCCGAATTTTGATTCGGAACGAAACGAATCGCACATGTCTAATAGAAAGTGAGGGGAAATCCAAAATGTTATTGTTGGCACCAGACCCAGCATCTCCAGGACAATGGGAGAGCAATAAATAAACTACCAGGGGTTTAAACCCTTTCCTCTTCACTCCAGGTTCTGACTGACTGCTCTTAGTATAACCCATCTTGTGAACTCCTACAGAAAGGTAACCATTCTTTTCTTTGTTCACTGAATTGCTGACTTATCGAAATATCTTGGTATGACCCATCTCATATGGAATACTATAAGCCCTGTACATTATAAACTGGAGATCTAATGTGCTATGGTAGAACTATCTTGGTAAAACGTTTCCTCTGTAGGATAAGGCAAAATGTTCTGCCACCTAACTCCATTATCCAACACCACCAGCAGATGCCGAGGAAGAGAAACAATTTGTCCACAGCTGTTTCTAAGCATGTTTTTATGTACAGAAAGGTGCAGAATATTGTGGAATAAAAAGGGAGACTTAGTTAGGAACACCAATCCCCCCCCCCCCTGACTCTCTTATCTAATTTAATAACTAATAACTAATGCCTACTTAACTAATTTTATATTAAGGGGCACTGCTTTGCTGGTGAAACAAGTTATGAGTTAGAATTTTCCAAATTGTTAGAACTGAATAGATCAATTAAAGCTTCTTTTTTTAAGATTAAAGGGGTCCCGCTATTTGCTCCAAGGTCCAATAACATTTAGTTACCCCTCTGACTCCCTTTTTATTGCATTATCATAAATCCATGTGTATGTTTCTCCCTTTGGATTTCTGATCACACAGGTCAGCACATGTTATAAATATTATCTTTCATTTAGTATGTGTTTATTATTGCGTTATGTTGCATTTACTGTTTGTTTATTATTGTGTGATGACAGCATATCCGTAGTGTTGTTATGCTTGGACTAAATTTTGTAAAACATTTATTCCATGAAAGAAAAATTGTTCAATGACCCCGAAATAAAATGAAACCTTTGTCTCCAAAATAAACATTGCCCTTAACTTTCATAAACATGATTTATACATGTTTTAAATATCTGTAGGATATTAAAAGTGGAACTCTGCTGTAATGTGTGTGTTGTTAACTAAGCTACAGTGACTACAATGGCAACAAAACCACTTAAAAGGCTTTAATATTGTCTTTTGTGTTGTTGTGACACCCATATCTCTCATTTTAGTTTGCCCTGGTTATACGGGGATAAAAAAAATGTGAGACAATATCTCACCAAGGCAAAATATATCTGACATGAGTTATAACTTTACCTGCCCTGCTTGGAAAAAAACAGATTGGGCTGAAGTTGTACCACATACAGTATATGCTTTCATAAGCGTAATAATTAAGGATAGTCAAAACTGTTCAAAGTGATCACAGTTCTTCTGAGAACGCTTTCATCTACCATTCTGCCTGAAAAGGCCGGTATTATCTTAGTTCAGGCAGGATTTACTATATTTCCTGGACTAAGGCGCTAGTCCATGGATGACACAGTCATGTCTATGACATAGGCTTTATATTCTTGGCTGTGTGTATTTAGGTTGTCAAATCAGCTTGTCCACTGCCTATTACCTTGTGAGCGATCAGAAAATGATAGTATTATATGGATACATTCACCTGGACTGAGGCAGCTATTTTGCTGCTTTCAGAGACGGCTAATGGCCACTGCACTTTGTGCTATGGCCACATACAAACTGGCCAATTTGCTGCAGACAGTTTGTGTGTGGCAGCAACTCTGCAGAAATGCCTTCTCTGGACGCACACTGTCCGTCAGAGGTTGTAATCACATGTAACTGCTCAGATGGACGATTACATGTGAACAGCGGCCGCACGGGCCATTGATATGTACAGAGTACAAATCTGACAGCTGCTGCTTCTTATGCTGGGCACACACCTTACAACCATCGCAAGTTTTTTGTCTTGCAATGGTTGTAAGGTAATTAAAAAAACGTACGATCTGCCTATCTTGGACAGGCAGATCGTACTTGCGATGATCACAAGCCCGCCCCGCTGAGGGACGGGCTTCCGATGACCCCAATGCTGAATGGGCAGTGTGCGCTTGCGCACACCGGCCCGTGCGGCATTTATCTTACGACCATGCTACACACCCGCCGGCAATCGTACGATTCTCGGCGGGTTTTCGAACATGTTCATAAGATAAAAGTCGTGCGACCTTACAGTAGGAGAGGTTGCACGCCTTCCACACACCTTGCGATAATCGTACGATCGCAGGATTTCCTGCGATTATCGTACGATTATCGCAAGGTGTGTGGGCACCTTTACACTTGCATGCAGCAGTAGCTCCAACGACCCCTTTGCTGGCCATGTGGATGTAGCCTATGGGCTCTTTCACACGGGCATACACATCCATATGGCACACAAAGACCTGCTCCCGGGAGGTGGCGCCTAAGTGCGGGCACCCGGACCTTCACAGATGGGCAGGAATGGGTCAGAGTGTAGCTGCGTGCAGCCATGTCCTCCCAAAGGGATTTACAGGCAGCTGCACTCAATTACTCGCAGCACCTGAAGGTCTCTGCATGGGCATGTATGCCCATGCAGTTGTGCACACTGTGTAAATGAGTGAGGAGTTACTGTGAATGGTTACTGGGAAAGGAGAAACTGAGGAAATGCTTATTTCTGTCTGCAGCCGACTGATGTTATCATTTTCCCCGACTGCACATCTCAACCCAGGATTTCTTACTTGCCTAGAGATCAAGTACTTCTTCCTACTTATAAAAATAGAGCTTTTTAAAAAAAAAATAATACGTTTGCTGTATATTGTGACATGTCAGTATTTTATTCATGAAAACTTGTAAAGTTAATGAAAAGTCCTCAGACTTAATCAAATGTTTTTATGGTAATGTTTTTCCTGTTGACTGTACTGGGGCATTAAAGTAACCAAAATGTTATATATAGTAGATTATCTGTACTTAAATATGGTAGCTGTTGGATATACAACAGCATAATACTGACATTCTGATGTTAAATGTCTTCTGAGCTGTAGGTGGCAGTGTAGTGCAATGTTACTGTGCATGCTTATCTATGATACACAGGAAGCTGTTTTTTTCTATCTTTATATTTTCCTCACAATGTTGTATTCAGATGTAATGTTCTTCTAAGCAAGTAAAACTTAATTCAGGATTCCTCAAGATCTCAGTGCTTCATCTAAACACATAACCAAGAGTAGCTATATTAGTTTTCTTTTCTCAGTTTTTTTCCTTTATTTTCACCTAGTGATCCTGCCACAACACTCATTATTGTACTGTATCTATGGAGAGGCATTGTCCCACTAGGGTAGAACATGTGTTAGGACTACATAACACTTCCCTCTATTCCTTTATCTATAACATAGCTGGTAGTTCCCTGGGTCTGAGCACAGCTGATAACACTGCTTCAGATTTCAGGGCAGCGGAGGGACTGTGATGTCAGCTCACAACAGGAAATTGCAAGCTTACTGGATTCTGACATAATCAACAGGTATTGTTTTGCAAAACCATGAACAGATATAAAAAATGCTTTCAAGGGTATAATTAACAGACCAAAAACAAGTAATTAAGAGAAGTCCTTCATTGGGGTTTACATACACTTTAATTAGCCTGCATTTCTTACAAGTTATCCATACATGTCTGGATAGTTGGCAACCCTGGACAGTTGATACATTTGATCGTTTGTTATTTGATTTACCTCCATGTACTGCATAATAAAATCAAAGTATTCCATCTCTGGCATGTTAAAACACAACTGATTTGTCAGAGATGAGATGTCAGTTACATTAAAAGCATGGATTAGAGCTCACAAGCAACAGGGTGAAGCCAAAGTAGAATATCAAGGACTTCATTATTGTTTTTGGAATTGATTGCCTTGAGGTCAGGCAGGAAATTTTAAGCATGTGGATGAAGGTTATAAGAGAATCACAAATCATGGGATTCCACTCCTCCCACTTCTGCCTAGCATAAGTGTGAATACGAAGAACTTTTTTTACAGGTGCAATTTGTTACCTCTGGCTCATAAAGGTAACATAAAACAAAGAAAAATCACCCTACAAATGAGGGAACAAACAATTAATCTACTAACCCATCTATGCTTATGGAGGAGATTCATCATAAAACGCTTCTTAAACATATTTCAGCTTTATGCAGCTTGGTCAAGGAGAGGATTTAAAAGCTCCAAAAGGTCATACAGAACTTGGCATGTCTTAGAAGCTAAAAAAAAAAGCACATTAAATCATCTTGTGATAATGATAGGACAGTGCCAAATAGGTCATATTAACCACTTCCACCTCTCACACCTGCACACCCCTTATGGACCCGTGCAATTTTTACATTTCTGCTATGGGCCTGTTTATTCAGCAATAACTTTCTTAGAGCAGAACTCTGGAGAACATTTTTATTAACCCTTGCAATGGGGCTACCCCGCACTGCAATGGTTACCTGCATGTTTTGGTCTAGGGAAGAAAAAAACAAAGTTATACTCACCCGTTCCTCGCAGGCAGCTGGTTGTGACAGTGCTCCCTCCTGCCTGTCTCCTCCAACAAGTCCTATACACATTGTATAGAATGTGATGACTCAGGGACCTTAGACCACTGGAGCGGAGGAGGAGAGAGGCTCTAGCGACCGGTCTAAGAGCAAGCTGGCTCCAAAGATCAGGTGAGTATAAGTTAGGTATTTTCCTCCCTAGACCAAAAATGAGCACTTAACCCTCGTTTTCAAGTATGAAAATAAAAAAGTTATAACCACCTGAACTTCAGAGCCAGTTGGCTGTTAGACTGGTCCTTCCAGCCTCTCTCTCCCTCCGTTCCAGTGGTCTAAGGTCCTGTGAGTCATCACACACACACACACACTAACTAATCCTGAGATATAGGCAAAACCAATATGCTTTTTGGATTGCAAGTCCCCTGTGCCATTTCTAGTTCTGTATTGTGACTGTACCCTAGCAGAGCTAGATAGGGTGTGAGGCATCGCAGGAGGAGGTATTGAATATTTTAATTGATAGAATGAAAATTAGAGGTACCATGCCCAATAGATAGCATGTATCTTCTGTTACTATTTAAGCTGCAACTTTAAATGTTGGTCCAAGAAGTTAAAAAGCAAATAACTAATGCTTGTAACATGACTGCCCCTGTAGTCTGCACCTGTCTAATATCTGTCAAATTCATATAAATCGTAAGTGTTCTTTGAGCCATGGATGTTTTATTCAGCAGAGGTTCTCACACATAGTTTACATTAATCCCACTTGCTTCGGAGGCATTAACACATTTAGCTGCCATAAACTGCCTCTAATTTATTTTCCCAATAAGGTACAAGACATTCTGTCTTCAGTACATGTTTTTGTAGGATGATAAATGATAACAGCACAGGCCCGCTCTATTTTGTGTGATAATTTATTGTTTGCATTATAAAGAGATTTGTACAAAAAAAACGATTTCTCTGATAATCTCAAACTGAATGATAGAGTAGGGGCCTGGGATAAATTGATGCAGCTACCATCCAGTGTTTAGGCACTATAAAGTCTTCTTCAATTTGAAAGTATTTTCAAGACCACAAGAGATTTCACAGTTCTTCTTCAATAGAGCAAATAAATCCATACACAATAGGCTGATATTATATTTATGATATATTGCTAGCAACGTTATATCACAAATATCTACATGATTGGAAATAAGCAGATTTCCAGCTCATTAAAATGTAAACAATAAATCTAAAAACATTGTTTTCTTAAATGGATTATCTCTTGTGTCATTGTTGTAAGCCATATGTATCAAGCCAGCAAGCAGATTCAAACCTGCCCTGAAAGTGTAAGGCCTTGTGATGAAAGGCCCTTGTTCATATCACAGCAGCTTCTCTCTCCATCAAAGGCAATTCAAAAGCAGCTTGAGGCAAGTTGATGCAGCTTAGAAGGAGGACAGACCTGATTCCCCACCACTTTCTGTGGTTTCTTGCCGGCTCCTACATCACTAAAGGATGCACGAGCTGGCAGTAGAAACCATGCTGTATGGTGGGGTGGAGAACAGGTATTCAACCCATCTGACCAGTTGAATACTTCAGGTGGCTATTATTGCAGACTTCTGTTAGCAGGTATGTCTAACATACAATAGAAAAGAACAAAGTACAACAACCTAGTGCCTTCTTAAAATGAGGGAGGTGAAAAAGTATAAGAACCTGCAAATGCACTCACAAAAACAGAAGGGAGTATCAGCCTTAATGCGTGTGTTCCAAACACCCTGCGACGAAGGAATCCCATTGTTTTCTATGTGTCCCATACACACATATGCAAAAATGTGCAGGTGCTTCTGCTGGAGTTACATTGCATTTTAGCCCCACAGACTTCAATGGGTGCACATGAAAAACGCATATAACATGCATTTTCATGCAGTTTAGCACATGACATCAAGCCTCCACCCTGTACTAATCTATACTTTTTTTTCACCTTCATTTGCCAAAACATTAATGCATAATGCATGAAAAACAAATTGAAATGCATGAAAAATGTGCATATTCCGGGTCATTCTGATTGAATAAAGCATCCAGGTAATGGCAGTGCTTGTCTTCTCACTGCCCCTGTTCATCTCTATTGGCCCATTACTGTGATGGGTTGCCTCATTGGCCAATAGGAAGTGCTGAAAATGTGTTCAATCTTACATCCCGACATCCAGGCAAAGAAGGGGTACTGAGAGCTGTTGCCGGTAGATGCACTTGCACTTTATACTTGTCAGCAAATTTTTGATGTTAGTCACTTTAAATGTAGTCCAGCAATTCCCTTTTTACTAAAAGCCACCTCAACAATGCCAAAAGATGTATTTTTGTCACAGTGTTTGTAGTATAACTTGACAAAATACAATCACATACATACTGAGATTGCAAGATGTGGTTTATAAATACATTGATGCAGTTTGTATTGCATTACATGACACGTTATCTGTTTTCATCAAATGAGATATATGGAGCACCAGATGGCCATGTTTCTTTTGTCATACTATGTTTCTTTTCTGACAAAAAAATTATAATTGCTATGCAGACTGATGCAAATTTGCATAAATGCTTCCTATTAGAGTAAACCTGTCACGAAGCCAGGCATTTCAGACTAATCATATGATGCAAATTGCATATACTCAAGTCACCATCCCTGAAAACTGCATGTCAAAATGATCAGCAGATACAGAGATCCAAGCAGCTCAAGATATAGAACAAACTAGACCTTTTTGTTAAAGTGACATTAAAGCCAAACATGTTTTCCCCTCCCCCCCATGTAAATGTTAGCACTTACCTCAAATTATGTCTCTTATTCTGATCTTCCTCTTCTTTCCCCATGTTTTCATGTGTCCCTCCAGCGGTGTGACGTCACTCCGATCCAGCGCTGACTGCTCTGTCTCTCCGATCCAGCGGTGTCTGCATGCGGGTGCACGCGTCCATAGACTTACCTTGCGTCTCTGCTCGTCTCCCGGCCGAGAATCGGAACTGCGCATGCGCCCACCCCAAGATCCTTTGCGGCCGTAGATCACTTCCTGATTCTCGGCGCGGGATCGAGCAGCGATAACGAGGTAAGTTTAAAACCAGTTCAAGCGTTTTTTGTTTTTTTTTAAACTTCTTGCCTATATCTACTGCTTGCTAGCAGTAGATATAGGCAAAAAAAACGGAGGGTTTAGAACCCCTTTAAGGCTGAATTTGGTCCTGCCCCTCTTGGTCAGCTCTCCTATCTGTAATTCGTCAGTGAAGGGGATATTGCAGTTTGCCACTCTACACACATAAAAAAAAATTTGACTGGAGTTGGGCTTTAATAAACACAGAATGACTTATCTGGATTACTGCCCTAAGTGTAAGCTACCAGCCGCTCCCCTGTTTCACTGTTTGTGGTCATGTCCTATGATACAGGCTTTCTGGGCTGATGTCATTGGATTTATAGCTCTAGTTGTAAACCAAAAGGCCCCCTTTAACGCTCTCCTACTCTTGTTCAACTATTGGGAGGAACCTTCAGCTATCAAAAAAGCAGATAAATAATGGATAGGCATTTCACTGTTAGCGGCCAGGCGCGGTATAATGAGAGAATGGCTCTCTCCTCTTCGCCCAAATGTGCACAGACTAAAGGAGGATCTCCTGAGTCTGCTTTACCTAGAAAAACTGGAGGCAGTGACACAATTGGAGGAAGACAAAAAGATTACAGCCTTCTACGATCGATGGCTATCCTTTATCAATGTTACTTTTACAACTTCAGAAAAGGAGAACTTTTTACATCCCTTTAGGTTCTCTACATGCTCCTTACTGGCAAATGTTGGAGCTGCCAACTCGCTAGGGGTATAGGTTCTCAAAACACAACTAAAAAATCACTAGGGGAAAGATAGAGCGTAAGTGGTATCCTCACGTGCTATGCAGAAATATGAATTACAATACGTGCTACAAGCTATCGAATGTGATCAACACTCAACTATTACTCTAACAGTAAGGTACAATATGTGATTACCTGTTCGAAAATATTTAAGTTTATAGTTTAGTTTCTGATATAAATTGGTTCGAGATTATTTGAAGTTATTCTTACGGTGAATATAATATGTGAGCCCTTGGAGGACTCACAGACATGATCCACATGGAAAATGTTTTCATTCTATGTACCACATGTTAATGTGTTCCCATGTTCACTGTAACGTATTGAGCAATGTATACCAAAAATGCAATAAACTGTTTTTCAAAAAAAAAAACACACAATGGACAAACAGTACAACCTCTGTAAATCTAAAACTAAAGCAACTGGTGTACGTTCCTACCACCATCTAAACACCTTTCTACCCCATACGAACCCTTGAAATAATTTTTCAGGTCTCAGGGAACCCCTACTAAGTTTTTTTGTCTAAAGCTCACTGTACATCAGTAAGTTATGAATATAATATGATAATAAATAAAAGCAGAATCCCGTCAGATCATGTTTGACACCCTCTGCTCTATTAGATAACTTATATTTTTTCAGTAATAATCACAATACAAACATTAATAAGCATAATGATAATAATAATAATTATTATTATTATATGACTCCCTTATATAATTCTATAATAATTCCTTTCCCATCGGTGTTCGGTAGAGAAATGCCTCCTTGCATTAGTGTTCAGTGATTGGTCCCCTTTCATTGGCAGCTAGTGGGAGAAGTGTCCCCTTACATTGGTGGTCAGTGGGTGAAAAGCACCCTTACATTATGGTCAGTGAGAGAGGTTCCCCCTTACATTCATGTTCATTGAGAGAGAGCATGTGCCTTACATTGCTGTTCATTAGGAAAAATGTCCCGATTACACTGGTAGTCAATGTAAAGAATGTCATTCTTATAGACAGATAATAAGATCATTAGTGTCAAGCCACTGTCTCTGGACAATGATCCTGGTCCTGGAACTTTGCAGGCACCCTCAAGTTGAAGGTCAATCTGCCATTCCTTCAAGGAACCCCTGGAAACTTCTGGAGGAACTCCAGGGTTCCACAAAACCCTGACTGAGGATGGCTGGGCTAAAGAAAGCATTGGGCCAGACAGGCTGATGGTGGGACCATCATGGGAATTTAAAGTGACCCTGTGGTGAAAGTATGGAATTTAGATCAAGCCATGCCTGTACAAGCAGTCCTGCTGCTGCTGCCTGCTCAGACAAATGCTGCTCCAAGCCTTGGAAAACTAAAGTCTGCACTGGTCTTCTGTGTCCTTCACAACTCTCATTGGTTCCATCTTCTGACCTTACCCATTACAGGATACATTTGAGAACAGCAGGAGGAACCAAGAAAAGCGGCAGGGGGCGCAGGGGATAGACACTCCAAGAGGTGTTGGTTTCAGTGTGGCATTCGGAAGCATAAACAGCAGGAAAGGTAAAAATGTACTGGCTCTAGCTAAATGTTATACTATAGAGACAGGGCCACTTTAAAAAGGGAAGAGCATACCTCCCGGCTGTCCTTCATGTGTAGGTACTGTCCCTCATTTGGAACCAAATCCTTTCTCTTTTGTCCCTCTTTTTGATCTGATGTAAAGATATCTATAAAAAGGTTCTATTCAACTACCAAAAACTGCACTAAAACCTTCATCTTATCTCTTAACGACCTTGTTTGCTATTTCGAAAAGCCAAAAAAAGTAAAAGTAATGGTGCAAAAAACACCAATTCTGGGTTTAAGCAATCGTTTTTAACATATACATTTGTAATGGTCTGCATTACTGGGGGTGTGGCAGGGGGATGGTGTCCATTGCCTAAATCCATTGTGCTGGAAGGTGTCCCACTTTCCTATCTCATAAAGCTGTGGGATATGGCACAGCATGCCACACTGTGTGCTTTTTGCATTCACAGCTCACAGTATATGTTTTGTATTGTTGTTCTGGGTGTATTAATGCTACCTTACATCTTAAGATAACATTTATTCATGCTTCATTGACATATTATAAAAGGATTTTTGGAGCATGTTAGGTTCTTCATGTTGTAATAAATTAGCCAACACTAACTAAGTTATCCTTGCTTGTTCTGCTGCCTCCTCTGAACTGACTGTCTTTGTCACGCAGTGTTTAATGTTGGCTTTTAAACAAATTGTCCTTCCAGCTGGCAACAGAGAATACAGCCAGGTTACAGAATGTAAACAATAGAGCTGCTGGCAATAGACTCGCCAGGGTGTGCGGAACAGCGAACGCTCTATGCCTCCCAATAAAACAACACAAATATATTATTTGCAACTCAATGGACTGAGGCGTCAAGCACTATTGTTATTATTGTTAATTTATTATGTAGGAAAATAGTAAGTCAATAATTTTACACGTGCTTAAAGTGATAATAAACCTTTTTTCTACATTTCAGCTGCAGATGCCTTAGCCTGTGCGGAGAGCATAGCGGTGCGAGGGATCCAGTAAACCCCACCTACTACAGGCTGCCTACAGAACACTACAAGAGGGGGCGGATACAAGACAAGGAAGCTCCTGTACAGAAGCAAAGTTGCATGCTGAATCACGGCACAGATCTGGAAGAAATACACATAGCACACCAAGATTCAAGTAAAAATGTACATGCTCCTGTATTTAGACAATGTTTGCATATCACTGATTGTAGTGCAAAGAGGCAAAAGGGATATTATAGTTATACCTCTGATAATATTGACTCCTATAGCTTTGCTAAGGAGAAAGGATTGTCATTTAATGAGACCAATTTAATTACATTCTACACTGTATAAGTTTTTGAGTAATTGACCAAAAACGTCATTTGTTTTATGGAAAGTGTTAAGACGATAGGGTCAGAGTTTCTGGAAAATCCCATTCTTTACAACAGAAGACTTCACAAGGTATTCCAAGAACGTGTTCTTCTGAGCCTCACAAGACTGCGTGTTCTGTCTGCTAGATCCAAGCTTAAGCATGTTTACTGCTCTGATGGTGCAAATTAAACAAATGACACCAGAACAAAAATTCTTCACCACAGTTCAGTTTTAGGATACTACAAATTTAAACCATACCAGATTTGACTGTTATATATATATATCAGTTATGATCTTTTCGCACCAATCAGTTCTCAACATTGCAGAGTATAAAGATCATTTACTTTATCTCCTGTCCTTTGGTGAGAAATGAACCCAGCACCCTTCCACTGCAAGGTCATGATGCTAATACACTAAACCAACATGGTTCCTACTGTTTGTCCTTTCCTAGTAGTATTGAAGTAGCAGAATTTAAGAATAAGCATAATTGGACCTCGCATTTTATTTTTATAAAGCTGCCTAAATGAGGAGGGAAATGTCTTCAATAATTACAGAACAAGTCGATATTGTCCATACCCGGATCACTGGTTAACAGCAGATTCCACATTTCATACTCTGAAGACACTGCACCATCTAAACAATACACAATTTTAAAGATGACACTGGAACTAACATGCTTAAAGGAGAACTATGAGGTGAGTGCTTTTCACTCACCTCATAGTTCTAGCCGACCTGTGACAATGAGACTGTCACAGGTCGGCTCAGTAGATCAGGCAGTGAGCGAACACATACCAACGTTTGCTTACTTCTTGATCCTGTCACGGCACAGAGCCGTGACAGGGGAGTGGCTGGATTCACCCCTCCCCGCTCCGATCCTCCAGCGCTGACTGGCAGAACGGACGGGGGAGGCAGAGCCAGCTGTCACTGACGCAGCTGGGCGGATCCAGACATAATTGTCGGGATCCGCTTCAGGTGCGGCGTCTCAGTATACCGCGAGCTGTAGCTCGCGGTATACTGAGCTTTGGGTGACGGGAGGACGCTAGTTTGTGTCCTCCCGTTACCCTTAGGAGAACCATAGGGAAAAGCCCTAACCCCATAGTTCTCCTTTAATATTGTGCTAGCCTTATAAAACACATAACTATGCATATAATAAGTGTCATGAATATGTAGGCAGAAAAGAGATGTCTGCTTGTAGACTTTTATACATGCTTATATGATATATTGAAAAAACATTTTTTATATATATACATACACATATTATAAGCTCTTCTCTTCAACATAGTAGCACCACTGAGGCATTCTTAAATGCTGCAATGTGTACAGAGGCCTAGAAATACCCAGAGAGGGGGCAGATCTTCTACCATAGGCCATCAGAAATGTTTTCTTTTCTTTATGGCTATGGAAGGGAAAGGGGAGAAAGTAGGAGGAAATACCTGGACTTTACAATGGTAAAGGAACTACCTGGAGAAAACAATGGTAACTAGCCAAAACAACTAGCGCTAACCGATGATTATTCCAACTAATATTGTCTGCTATGAACAACAGGTACCTTTGTTTTTGGCACACTTTTTACAGATCAGGACCATGGTAACATATACAGTATGCAGTCATTGTAAAACCACATTGATAATCTCAGCTAAATAATACCAGAGTAGATGTCTGTCAGCCCTAGAAGCTTGCTTCATCCAAAGATCTTCTAAAATTACAAAATATACTGATAAGCAGACCACATGTGGGCAACTGATATGTTTATACCATTAGCAAAGCTTTGACAATTGCACAATAGGAAGAGCCTGATTCTATTACTGCGCAGTTTGTCATTGCTGCTCCACTGAATCCTTCAAAGGATTTAAGTTTTGTTAAATTAAATGCTTAAAATATTGTGTACTTTCCTGAATACATTATTAACCCACTGTCATGCTGCAGACAGAAACAAAGCAAGAAACTGGTAAGCAACAGAGCCTGTGAGGCTGTAAGTTACAAAACTAGAAGGATCAATCAAGGGGCAGGAGATTATGATACAGGTGAATCCTTAGTTTAACTGCTAATCACCTGGACCCCCCAGACATCACAGTTTGGTATAGATGTCTGGCATGTTAATGATTCATCTCATGTTCCTGATGTCAAAGGAAGTGGCACCAGCGGCACCAGTCATAACCCTAACAGTTCTGTTTTGTAGTATTTGGTTAAATGTTGCAAGAACCAGAGACAAAATGAACAGTTGTGCTTTAAGGGCCCATTGTTCTGCAATCGTGCCTTTTTTAAGGGATACATAACTTGTCAGGAGACTAAATAGCATTCACATACCAGTGAACAGTAATTCTAAGAGGTGTGTAAACTATTTCTTTGCACAGGGACCTCATAGGTCATATCCACATATGAGCAGAAATAAAGTCAAATAAAAATATTTAGCACCAATACTTACAGATGTGAGTTGGCTATGTGTCAGCATTTGCAAATAAAAGGCCAGTCCAATATATCAGCACTCCAAAAACTTTCTGTTAAGCCTTCCACCAATTTATCATATCTACATGACAACTTTCTATTTGTCTTCCAGCAGAAAATAAGCTTTTCGGGTTTCATAATGTGACTAAAACGTCTCTTCAAGTATTTTGGCCAGAAGCTGTTTATGAGCCTAAAGTAAGTTCTTCCATCTTATTGTCTGGCAAGCTCCATCTCCATGTATCACAGGAAATAAGTAAACACAGGGATTTTTACCATTCTTGCGGAATATGGCTATTTGAAAACTGTTTCTGCACCATTTAGAACTCAAAGTAATGTGAGTCAGTTTAATATATACAGGCCTGGTCAGCATCTTTTCAACTACAACTGTTAAGAATCCCAAAAAGCATGCCAGACATACATGATTTGATTTACAAAATGTCATGTATAGGCCTCTATTTAATTGTGGGTGAGGCACCATATCTTTATAAGATGAATAATATCGTCAGAACGTTATCTGTATGGCTCATTATTCTTATCAAATTCATTTTTGTGTTTAACACTGGAAATTTATAACATGACTGCAGCCATTGTGATTTTTAATATTTTAATTACATCCTCCACATGTATGCTACTATATCTTTATTATACACTAAGTGGCCAGATTATTATGACCACGCCATCAGTACTTCGTTGGGCCACGAGATGACTCCACGAAATGACTTCGTTGGGCCGCCTCGTGACTCCACGAGATGTTGAAAGGTGATGAGGAATCTGACACTGCACTGTTGTTCTTCTGTTGTCTTGTACCAGTCTTGCCACTCTCCGTTCTGCCCTAACATTGACCAGTCACTGACGGCCACAATTCGCACGTTCAGACCCAGATTTTCGGCTGACAGTCCAGTCTTTAAACACTTTAACAACAGCTGCTCTTGAACATTTAGCGAATTTAGCGCCAACAACAATAATCCCACGTTCAAAGGCTGTTAAATCGCGTTGTTTACCCATATCTTCAGAAAAAAATCACTTCTACGGTCGTGGTAAACAACCTGCTTCCCTATTTATAATGGTCTGGCCCTCTAGCAACTTCAGCGCAAAATTATAGCTAATTATAGCTAATTTGCCTACAAACGTCAGGTGGGCATAATAATCTGGCCACTCAGTGTATAACTTTAGTGTATAGTACCATAATCTTATCAAATGATTATAATCTTCCTTAAATTCTTGTCAAATGGCTATTATCTTCCTTGTAATCTTGTCAGATCACTATGGTCTTCCTTATGTTCTTCTCAAATTACTATGGTCCTCCCTATAGTCTTATCAAATTATATGGCCTTCCATATAATCTTGTCAAATGACTATGGTCCTCCCTATCTTCTAATCAAATGACTATAATCTTCCATATATTCTTGTCATATGACTATGGACTTCTTGGTATATACTGAGTATCATAGCTCTCAACTGTCCTTCATTTGAAGGGACTACCCCTCTTTTCCAAACAAATCCCTCTGTCTCTCTTTCCTCAGTTGTCTCTCTTTTTTGGTCAGGTTACCAGACCACCTTAGAAATATGTGCTATTTGAACCAAAGCTGTAATATTACACTGAGCCTTTCATCCAATCTCTGAATCACTGCACTTGCTATTTTGATAAACCAGTGTAAAGTAAAAGTAGCAGTGGGGAAAAAAAACACGTGGGTTTAATTAATCATTTTTGTGCGTTAATTCTTCATGTTCTGCGTAACTTGGGTAGGGCTTGTCCTTTTGCCTACATACTTTGTGCAAAAAGGTGTCACAATTTCTCATCTCATTGGAGGCGTGGAGTAGTGTGCACAGGCCATGCTGAAACATTAGGCACTGCTCAGCCAAATTGAGTTGTGAAAGTGTTATTCCAGACAAATCCTTTATTTTATTGTTTTGGATGTGGTTTGGAAGGGTTAGAATAGATGTGGTTTGGAAGGGTTAGAATGGATGGGGTTTGGAAGGGTTAGAATGGATAGGGTTTGGAAGGGTTAGAATGGATGGGGTTTGGAAGGGTTAGAATGGATGGGGTTTGGAAGGGTTAGAATGGATGGGGTTTGGAAGGGTTAGAATGGATGGGGTTTGGAAGGGTTAGAATGGATGGGGTTTGGAAGGGTTAGAATGGATGGGGTTTGGAAGGGTTAGAATGGATGGGGTTTGGAAGGGTTAGAATGGATGGGGTTTGGGAGGGTTAGGATGGATGGGGTTTGGAAGGGTTAGAAAGGATGGGGTTTGGAAGGGTTAGAATGGATGGGGGGACCTGTCACTGCAAATTGGCTATCACATAGGGGAGCTTGCTTGCTCCCTATGTGATAGCAATAAAGTTCAGTGAAAAAAAAGGTTTACAAAAATTAGCAATAATTTAAAGCAATAATTAAAAAAAAAAATTAAAGTCCCCCACATGCACACGCAAACATGCATCAAGCTCACCTACATGCGAAAGCGATTACATTCATTGCACCGCACATGTTACATATCGCCACGACCATCGGAATGAGAGCAATAATTCTAGGGTCATCAATCACTGATAACACTAAACTGATGAGCGGTAAAAGCTTTCAAAGCATCGGCTATGGTCAATTTTGAGTAGTTTTTTGCGATTTAACGGGTGCGCGCAATTTTGAAGCTTGACATGTTTGGTGTCTATTTACCCGACGTGACCCCGTCTTTTATATTTTCCCAAAAAATTGCGTAATAATAAATGTTTTATAACATAACGTAGGGAGAATAGGTTTTTTTTTCAAAATTTTCGGTACTTTTTTTATTATACAGAAAAAAAAACCCCGTAGTGGTGATTAAATATCACCAGAAGAAAGCTCTAACTGTCCCCAAAAAATGGTATAAAATTCATTTCTGTACAGAGTTGCATGACGGAATAAATGTCAGTCAAAGTACCGCAGCGCTGAATACTGAAAAATGGCCTGGTCAGGAAGGGGGTATACACACCCCGGTCAGCAAGTGGTTAAAGACGAACTCCATGCAGAGTAAAAAAGAATAATTGCATGCACTGCAAGGGTTAACTGCTTGTTTTTCTCTAGGGGACCAAATAAAGAAGATACACTCACCCGATCCCCGGTCCTGCATTAGAGACCGCTCACCTCTCTCCCTCTACGGTCTGGAGTCCTCATGTCTAATGCACTGCATTAGACGTGATGACTCATGGGTAATTAAACCGCCAGAGCCTGGGGGAAAAGAAGATGCCAGGTCCGGTCTAGCAGATAGGCAAGATCAAGGATCAGGTGAGTATATCTTCTTCAATTTAGACCCTTGACCAAAACAAGCAGTTAACCATTGCAGCACAGGGGTAGCCACACTGCAAGGGTTATTTGTTATACTTCCCGGATTTCCTATTCAAATTAATTGTTGGACTAAAATTCAACCATGCAGATTTCACCAGCAGATGGTGATGCAAGACAAACCTAAAATCAAAGCTCCGAGTAAACCTGGGCAGCTGTAAAGCAGTAAAGACCCCCATTTATAACAGAAGCAGCGCTATGCTCAATCAAAATGAAAATTCTTCTTTATGTAATGTTAAACTATGTTACTTTTCTTTCAAAATAAAATCTTTGACACACGATTTTATCCCTGAACACACCTCAGCTCTAAATAAAACTGTGAACAGGGTCTTTAAATAAACAGGGTGAAAAATTGAGTATAAAATGACATCGTCTGTAACAGTCCACAGAAGCCTGAATTAATTTGTTTCTATATTAACTTTCAGTCTGCACACAGGCCTTTTAGATGTCATTTTAAATGCACTTCATATCTTAAAAAACAAATGATAACACTCATAAATAGCAATTTTATAGAAATAAAAGCTTTCTTTTTATTGCTCATCGTTAAACTTGCATCAACCAGAAGAGTAGCTTATTTACTTAATTCTGATTTATAGGTTCAGGAATAGAATTTGCTTTTATCACTTTTTGGGATTGGGTGCAGGAATACTGTATATGTTCAAGCTAAAAATAAGTTAGTCAAACACATTTAAGGAAAAAAACAAAATGGGTACACTTCTTGTTTGATAGAACTTTATGTGATATACTCAGGTTTGTGTCTCAATCATGTATGATAAATTCTGTTTAAAACCTACTGAAGTTAGCATAGCATTAAAAAGTAAAGCCAAGTAAATATAATGTTCTAAATTCCCTTTCAAGTCCAACACCAGGCTCGGAAATAAAAAGGCATCAGCATCCCTCACATATATATGCTGGATATAATGCCTTTTTTGTCTAGTGGAGACCTAGTACAGAGGAATATTTACTTTATTTGATGGTTTCAAGGCAGCTGGCACTCCGGTCTTCTTCTTCTGCATGGCCATGGTTCGTGGGCAGGGCCTCAACTTGGATGCTGGTCCTGCATGGTATGGTAGGTGATGACATAGACGAGAGGGGCAGCAATACAGCCAGAAATGGTTT
>NW_017308387.1:290075-294677 GCF_000935625.1 Nanorana parkeri | reverse complement strand
TGGAGAGCAGGAGCCTGCAGGCTGTGGAGTAAAGTAAGTTATATTTTTTTTTAATTTTGAGTGTTTTTAGTTACCATCCTTGCTGCTGATCATTGGTGCATTGTTACCACCCTTCCTGCTGATCATTGGTGCATTGTTACCACCCTTGTTGCTGACCATTGGTGCATTGTTACCACCCTTGCTGCTGATCATTGGTGCATTGTTACCACACTTGCTGCTGATCATTGGTGCATTGTTACCACCCCTGTTGCTGATCATTGGTGCATTGTTAGCACCCTTGTTGCCGACCATTGGTGCATTGTTACCACCCTTGCTGCTGAACATTGGTGCATTGTTACCACCCTTGCTGTTGACCATTGGTGCATTGTTACCACCCTCGCTGCTGACCATTGGTGCATTGTTACCACCCTTGCTGCTGATACAATGTTGAGTGAGTATGCTGGAGTGACCCAGTATGCTGGGTCACTGCAACATACTAAACAATCCACACTTGGTGCCTAAGTGACCAGACACTCGCACTGTCACATAGGGTGAGAGGCGTACTACTACCCACCACAGGCAATGTGCATAGAATCTTTACAGGGCCCATGATGATGATAAAGGAGGCAGACAGGGGCAGAGAAGGTAAGTAAAGACACGGCAGGGTGTCTTTAACGCTGCCACTGGAGGAGGAATAGTTTGAATTATTTTATTTTCTGTTTACTTTAAAGATGAATGCCAGGCAGATACTAAAAAAACATCACTGGATATGTTTTGCATGTGTGCCTATGTTCATTTATTAAACAAATACAAATCATTAAATATTTAAATCTTTCCTAAGCTGTCTGATTACCTTTTCAGTCTCTAGAGTTGCCCACTCAGAGTTTACTGTTCTAAGATATTTTAAGATATTTGATGATGATACCCACAGGAGGAGTTCTCGTCCCTTTTCTACCTTTCTTTCCTTTATTCTTCCCTTTTCTTTTTTATTTATTCCTCTTCATATGTTGCTACGATTTTGTGACTACCTTTTATAGTTTACTGTTCTGTATTGACCACTTGGAATTGTTTTTATTGGCAGACGTTTGCTGTTTCCAATTATTGTATGCTTTTTCTGGTCCTTTTCGCTTGCATTTATACTTTGGGTTCTATTTTTGGAAAAATCAATAAAACTTTCTTGAAAAAAAAAAAAGATTCTGAAGTATGCAGTGTACAGCCACTTTTTCCAAAATGTCATTTTTCAAGGGAATTTCAAAGTTATTTTTGCTTGCACACATATGGATGATGGAAGTCTGCAGACCTTCACCTTATTCACTAAGCTAAGTATAAATTCCCTTGGAAAGTGAAAATTCTCTTGCAAAATAAACAGCCTATTTGCCTTTAGTAAATCATCCCCCATGTCCCAAAGTAGTTAGCCACAAAGTATTAATACACAGCTTTAGCTAAGCATAACAGCTCAATCTCTTTCTTTATTTCAAAAGGGAAATATCAGGGTCTAATATTTCTCCTAAGACCCTAACACTAAAGTCAAAAGAAATAAAATAAAAATAATGAAAAAAATAGTTTAAAAAAAGTTAAAAAAAAGAAGTTTTTGTGTTTCGGCCTGATGATTTCTTGTGCGGTAAGTGCGGGAGGTGCCATTCATTTCGATTGCACCTCAAAAGCGCCTCCCATCCTCAGTGCGATCGCCCGCACCAGAACATGCAGTAGCGCAATGCTGTGCATTCCAGTGTGGTGCGATTGTAAAAAGCTGAATGCAGTTTTATTCTGCAGTAAACTTTATGTTTGTAACACGGCATTTGTGTATTTCATTTTAAATTAAGAATTGTATTTCTTTTTATCTGAAAATTCGATTACTCGAAAAAAATTATCGGCCAACTAATTGATTATGATAATAATTGTTACTTTCAGCCCTACTAATTTTTGCTTTTCCTCAATAGTATATACATCCTTCTGACCGCATGCATGATTTGATATCAGCCCAATATCCTGAATGTCTCATCAAACTGCCTATTTACATTTTGTTACTTTACAAAACATGCCTAGCAAATGAACCCACAACTACCTATTAAATAGTTCTAAATCTGTGTTTGTGTGATATACTCACCATTCCTTCGGTCCGAGTTCGACGCAGGGAACCGACTCACTCCTGCGCCGTCATCTGGCTCCTCCCACCTCCAAGTTTAAGCCGCCAATATTCAATTGGCCGGCATTCGAGCAAGGTGGAACACTCCGGGCAAGTCTCCTAAGCCCCCCCTCACTGAACCTGTCTTTTCCGAGAGACATTTCTGACAGGCAGCCCGGCATACGAAGCCAGAGACCAAGCTCTCTGAAAGGATTACGCTAACACACTTGCAGCTGAAGGACTTACTATACTGCTGAATTGCAAGTATAGCAACCATAAATCTGCCTGTGACTGTTTGCAAAGCTGTCTCCAATAGCAACCACAGGGTTCATCCCTCTGTTACCAATAGCTACCTAGTAACTTTGGCTGCTTCTTTTACAACCTATGCCAGAGACTTGTGTTTTGTTTTTTGGGGGAAGTGAGGTAACTTCCGCAACGTATATACGGATATATCCTTTTGCTCCTTTTACCTGTGCCATTAGCGTATTACTAACTGTGTATGCATATGTGACCCCCATGTTCCATAAATAAAAGGAAACTGTGAGGTAATACTTGTCTGTAGCTGTGATCCATACTAACCCAGCCCAGAAGCGTTACAGTCTGCTTTCTTATAGTTTTGTCATGTTCCCATTGTCTATAGTCCTTTCTGGTTAGGATTTTTATTTTGGGTGACTACAGAGATTCCCAATATTTGCACCTAAGCTACAATCAATCTTGTGCGTTGAATACTAGTTGCGGATCTTTACTTCGCAAGGTCTGTTTTGCGGCAGAACAGAAAATCCTCTCCTTTAGGCCTGGTTCACACCTGGCCGCTTTACAGCGCGTTCCGACACGCTGTAAAACGCTCAACATGTGAAAACCAATAATTGCCTATGGGCATGGTTCCCAGCTGAGTGTATTTCAGCGCGTAGGAACACGCTGAAAAACGCCCTACGCCCAAAGAAGTACAGGAGCTTTTTTGGGGCGTATTTTCCGCGCGCATCCATTAGGATACAGCCGAATAGCCCTCGTAAACGTGTGTTTGTCACGGGTTTCTTTTACCGCAAATTGCGCTAAAAACGCGCGGCACGAATCGCGCGGCAGACGCGCATATTCCGTACGCCCAGGTGTAAACCCAGCCTTAACATTTATCTCAACTATGAATCGTTTCCAACTACAATCCAACTTTACATATAGTATGTAATAAGTACAATGCAGGTTGTTGATGTGGCTCACTTGCCCCTAGGAAAGATTAAGAAAGATTTAGGTGACTTTCAGAGAAGAGAGCACACATTCCTAAAACTAATCTATAAGCTCTTCCTATAAAAGACTTTTCTAAGCAACCAAAACATCTATTCTTTTATATATTGACAGCCTCCAGTCATTTACTGGCAATTTGTTGGAAGTAAACCTTACTACATGAATGCCAAAGATAAGATACATAGAACAGTTGTCCTCATGAAATGATTTCACCTTATATAAATACAAGTATAGAAACTTTGTGCACTCTCTACTTAGACCCTTTCAGAGACTTCTCAAAGCTACTGACTTTCCTGGAACATTCTATTTTTTCCCTGCCCTCTTCGATCTCTGGTTTGTTTTCGCTCATCTTTGTTATTGTGACTCTTCTATTTTCTTTCCATGTTTCTGTAATATTCTCTTCTTGGAATCCACCTATCTATTTTCATTTGTTCCCCCGTGCAACACAAATGAGCATACAAACTACAATTATGAGAGCTGAAATAGTTCTTGAGTGGTGCAAACATTTCTCTGGTTTATACCAACAATCATATATTGCACTTACAGTATACTTCATTAGGAGAAGATTTAACAAACTGCTATAAATCACAAGCAGGCTTGACTGAAAATTGATGTATTTAGACCCACTTACTTTGTTTATGCTGTCCTACAATGCAATCTATGGATGTTATTGACATGAGCTCAAGACGCTGGTTTCTTTGCTACCTATGTATGTTGACTGTGCTGCTGTAAATATTTTCATTTTCTCAGAATAAAAAGATAGTGGGGGGAATTTATCAAAGCAATTGCGACAGTTTTAGCCTCTTAGATCATTTTTTTTTAATGTGCAAATCTGTCTTTTAACATGTGCCCCTCTTTTCCTTAAGAGCTTGCACTACTTTTTCAACTGCATGTTTTTGCACCTGTTGTGACCATAGCTTGCACTACTTTTTCAACTGCATGTTTTTTGCACCTGTTTTCTTCAGAACCTGCACTACTTTTTCAGTTGCATGTTTTTTGAACCTTTTTTGCACGTGTTTTCATCTGCACTTGTTCTGGGCTGTCTGAAACTGGAGCATCACTTAAGAAAACACTAACAACTTAAGAAGTCCCCAAGACCACTTCTTCCAGATGCGACAGTTAACTTTTTGCCTGGAGTTATGAGTCTTCTTTCCTGGAGTCTATTAAAATTAATTTATCAACAACATTGCACTAGCTTGATAAATCTAGTGCAAATATATTCTGTGCAAGTTCAAACGCTCACAATTGCTATGATACAT
>NW_017308387.1:282613-290057 GCF_000935625.1 Nanorana parkeri | reverse complement strand
GACTGCATTGATAAATAAGGTGCAAATAGACATGGAAAATTTGTCACTTACAGAAAAGTGGAGCAACTCCCTTGATAAATTCCCCCCAGTATATTACTAATGGCAAAGTATTATCTTTACGTTTGCAGTAATTTCTATGGGAATATGTGCAAACACAGTTAAAAGACATAAAAAAAGGATATTTACTGTTTTGAAAAGAAATGATGTAACGGCAAAACTTTAGAGTAGAAACAAAACCGTACAGAAAAAGAAACACACGCAATCATGCACTCAGACAGATCTAACTAAATAAGCTGATCTCCAGATATATTTATATACACTAGCATTGATCCAAGTTGTCCCAATGTAAGTATACATATTGTAGATCGGGAAGGGCCACAGGGATCCTGTACTACTAAAGGATGTGACAGCACCACCTATTGTCCAAACAGAGAACGCATATTATTAATTAATTAAAATAATAGGAAGGACATTTCTCAAAACTGGAGCAGACAAAATCTGGAGCAGTTGTGCATAGCAACCAATCAGCTTCTCTCTTCAGTTTGTTCAGTTAAGATTTGAAAATTAAAGAGAGAAGCTGATTGGTTGCCATGCACAGCTGCTCCAGTTGTGATCAATCCCCCCCCCCTCCCCCAGGTGTTCAGTGAATGACTGCTGTGCCAAGTTAACAACCCTCATAGCCTATGGCTATGATTACAGCACATGTACAGGGCTGAAATACGTTAGTTTTTTGTGTGCTATTCGTAATTCCTTAGTAATAAAGTTTGCATAGAGTGGATCCTATTCGTGTGGCGGTTTCTCAAGTAAACTTAAGTATCGAGTAACAAGTCAGAAGACAATATTTATATTTTTAGACTCTAGTCAGCAATGGCAGCCTCCATATTTCTCTTATGACAGGTTTCCTTTAACCTCCCTGGCGGTATGATTATTTTGATTTTCGGAATTTTTTCGGCACGATTTTTTTTCGGATTTTTTTCGTTATTTAATTTTTTTGTTTTTTTCGAATCTCCCGCCGGTTCCGCCCCCATGCGACGCGTATGCTCGCAAGGGACGGAACCAGGACGACAGATGCCGGGGCCGGCCGGAGGACACCGCATGGCTCGAGGGACAAGGTAAGTAAATACTATGGGTGCTACTGAGTGTAGCTCAGGGTATGGAGAAGTAACCCCGAGCTACACTCGGGAATACCGCCAAGGAGGTTAAAGTGCAAGTTCTATGATTCAGGAGATTTGCCGTCAGTTCCTGTCCCAGACACAAAAGAAAACGTTTACAAAGAAGATGAAATTCTCTCTTAGGCTGGGTTCACATCTAGGCGACAGCGGGGGTTTTTTCAGCGCATTTTATACGCATAAATCAAGTTGAGCATTTTTGTGAGCAGATTCTAGCTCATTGATTTTAATGGGCACACGTGTGTGTTAAACACATGCAAAACGCACAAAACTACAGCAAACGCTTTCCTATTGAATCTATGGGGCCAAAACGAGCTGTAATATGCTGAAAAAAAGCTCATGTACTTTTTCTAGGGACAGGCATTTTGCTCATTGCGACAAAACGCTCAGATGTGAACAGGGTCAAAGAAATTAATGGGATTTTTGGGGGGCATATTCTTTGAGCGTTTTTTAGGGCAGAAAAAGTGCTACAAAACGTTCAGTGTGAACCAGGCCTTAGACAGTTGTCAAGGAATAGGTGTCCAATATGGAAGATTTCCCCTTCCAGTCGGTTCTGGTGACATGGGACAGCTAGTTCTGCCCTACCTCTTACCTCCTGGACTATAGTAGAATGCACAGCGGGTCTTGTGACTCTCAGCCTATAGAAGCCAAGAGTTACAAGAGCCTGGCCTTGCGCAGTTTCTATAGCAATGGTGGCAGAGAGCACTATAACCATGTCCGCAGAAAGTGTGAAACAGAGTGATCTGCCAACAATTCCCACACAGTGCAGGGAACCGAGGGCAACAGGTGCCATGCCCCACCCACATGCTCCCCCTTCAGCCTGCCTGTATGCTCCACCCACAGTCCACCCTGCTCTTTGCTTCCCATTTACTTTCCTGTCATAATGGCCCTGATTGCCTTCAGTGGATGGGAGACTGTCAGGTGACATCCCCCTGGAATTGGAAGATGCAAAAGTGTCTGGGCTTGCAGCGGGAATCTTACATAGTTACTTAGTATTTGAGGTTGAATGAGGTTGACACAGGTCCATCAAGTTCAACCTTTGTGTGTCTGTGTGTGTAATGCATGCATGTGTGTGTATATGAGTCCCTGTGTGGTCTAGTTTTTAAGAGTACCTATACCCCTGTATGTTATGGTCTCTGAGGAAGGTATCTAAATGATTTTTGAATTATTTAACACTCTCTGCTGATACCACTGTTTGTGGAAGAGAGTTCCAAAATGTAACTGCTCACACTGAAAAGAAGCCCCTACGCCCTTTGTAGTTAAATCTTTTCTCCACCAATTTTAGGTGATGGCCTCTAGTCTTTATTAGGGAGTTTACAGTAAAAATGTGCCATCACCATTAAACATTTTGTACACCAAAATCATGCCCCCTCTTAATCGCCTCACTTCCAGCGTGAACAAGTTTAAATTTAGCAACCTGGTATCATAGCTTTGGTCCTCCAGACCCTTAAGTAGTTTGGTTGCCCTTCTCTGGACTTTCTCTAGCTCAAGGACATCCTTTCTGTGGATTGGTGACCGAAACTGAACCGCATACTCAAGATGAGCCCGAACTAGTGATCTATAAAGTGGCATAATTATTGCTTTGTCTCTACAGTACATTCACTTTTTAATGCATGACAGTACTCTGCTAGCTTTTTTTTTTGCTGCAGCCTGGCATTGCCTGCTATTCTTTGATCTGACCCCCAAATCTTTTTCCGCTTCTAACTTCCCTAGTGGAGTTCCCATTAATGTGTATTCCGCTTGCCTATTTTTACCCCAAAATGCATTATTACATTTTTCAACATTGAACCTCATCTGCCACATAGTCGCACACTCCACTATTTTATTCAGGTCCTCCTGTAATGTTATAATGTCTAAGCTTGTGTCTATTACCCTCTCAATTTTAGTATTGTCTGCAAACACAGATACATTACTATTAACATCTTCCCCCGATATCATTAATAAACAGATTAAACAGTATTGGGCCTAGCACAGAACCCTGGGGCACGCCACTCTCAACCTTAGACCAATTTGAAAAAGAGCCATTTATCAATACTCTCTGGACACATTCCTGTAGCCAGTTCTCTATCCATGTACACACTATCGGGTCTATTCACGAAGCTGCCAAGGGATCTGGCCGTAGCTTCGGCCGATCCTTCGGCTAGCTTCGGCCCCAGGACCCCTTCGGTTCAGGAGAACCGAGGGGGTGCTGTACGGGCTATTCACAATAGCCCATACAACTCCCGAACGTGGCCGAGCGGCTCAGTCGAGCCGAATAGAGGCGAAAGGGGATGGAACACTTACTTCAAATGGGTCTCGGGACCGGATGGATGTAGAACAGTGGAGGAGATCGTGGAGTCCAACGTGTACAATCAGTGAAGGCTGGTATGTTGCCTCGGGTGGCTCATCTCAGGGAAGAAAGAAGAGAGGGGTGGACAGGGGTGCAGGTGATGGCACACACAGTGTGTCCGTGTCCCCGCTGAAGCGATGTAAAGTGCCGGCGATGTGAGGACTGACGTCAGGCCGGTGCTTCAGCTGCGGGTGGAGGAACTCGAGCTGTGAAGTGAACGTGACTGGACCAGTGCCCGTGCCGTGGTGATGATGTGAGATGGCAAATCGGCCGGGATAGTGGTAAGGTGAGGAGGGATCAGGTTTGTAAGGTGGTGGGTGAATGCACGGGAGCAACGCGTTTCGAGGATGTTACCTCTTTGTCAAGCTCAATCGGAGCTTTCAGAGAGATCAGCGTCCCTGGTTGCTAACCAGGGACACTGATCTCTAAACAGCTAACTCTCCCTGGCGCTCCGGGAGCCTCCCGCTCCCGGCCGCCATCCGGATTTCAGCCGATGTATGGCTGAAATTAGCCGTACCAGCCTGAAGTGAATAGCCGAACAGTGTTCGGCTCACTTCACTTCTGATCGGTCATTCACTCGGCTGCCCTCGGCAGCATAGTGAATAGACCCCTATGTCATCTACACCCATAGATCTCAGCTTGTGTATTAAGCGTTTATGTAGTACCACGTCTAAAGCTTTGGCAAAATCCAAGTACACCACATCCACCAGCCTTCTTCCATCCAGATCGCTACTCACCTCCTCGTAGAATGTTAGTAGCTTGGTCTGACAAGAATGGGCCTTCATAAATCCATGCTGATCACCACTTATTATACCACTTATAAGTGTGATCACACTTATTATGCATCCCCCCTCTGCCAATCCCTACACTGGCTTCCACTCGCCCAGAGGATAAAATTCAAAATATTAACAGTCACCTATAAAGCCATCCACAACTCCGCCCCCGGATATATCTCAGACCTTGTCTCTAAGTATCACCCTAACCGTCCCCTCCGCTCATCCATTGACCTCCTGCTTTCCAGCTCCCTTGTCCACTCCTCCCATACTCGCCTCCAGGACTTCTCTAGAGTCTCTCCCATCCTCTGGAACTCTTTACCCCAACCTGTCCGTCTATCTCCCACCTTGACTGCCTTTAGGCGTTCCCTAAAGACTCATCTCTTCAGGGAAGCCTATCCCACCTCGACCTAACCACTGAACCTTCACATTCTCAAATAATTAATTCCCACAGCTACCTCCTCATGTATCATTGCCCCCTCCTCTTTCAGATTGTAAGCCCTCGGGCAGGGCCCTCCTTACCATCTTGTCTTGAATTGTATTGTAACTGTAATGTCTTCCTTATATTGTAAAGCGCTGCACAAACTGTTGGCGCTATATAAATACTATGTAATAATAATTATTATTATTATTATACCATTGCCATGAACAAAATCCACTAAAAAGTCCTTTATCATTCCCTCAAACAGTCAAACAGTTTTAATCTAGTCAAATAGGCCAGTGCACAAGAACATTTAGCCAAGAATTCATGGAGATCCATGTAGACATGAATGCTTTCCTAAACGTTTATGTGCATTGAGCCCTTTGGATAACATCCCACTTTTTGCAGCACCCCGCTTACAGCCACCTCACTGTTGCTGCACTCGCAAATGCACACTTTTGAACTCACCACCACTGTACCTACGTGTACTTTTTCACTTACTTATATATCAATAATGTGCACTTTTGCATTCACTAACACCAAAACAACATGCTTTTCTGCAATCGTGGACACGGTGCGGACAATTGCACTCATGCACTTTGCACTCACCGCTATTACAACAATCTGCACGTATTCACTCACAGACACAGCAACAACATGTACTTACCAGCACCTCAAGGACACACTTATGTGCACTCACAAAAACCACAAGGATGCACAATTTTGCAATCAACTACAACCTCACAACATGCATTTTAATAACAAGTACACTTTTGCTGGTACATTTTAAAACAAATCTGTTATGGAATTACATTTGATGACCTTCATCTGAAAATGCAACTTGCAGCACTTGCACATAGCAATAGCAGCATTTGCCAATCCCTACACTGGCTTCCACTCGCCCAGAGGATAAAATTCAAAATATTAACAGTCACCTATAAAGCCATCCACAACTCCGCCCCCGGATATATCTCAGACCTTGTCTCTAAGTATCACCCTAACCGTCCCCTCCGCTCATCCATTGACCTCCTGCTTTCCAGCTCCCTTGTCCACTCCTCCCATACTCGCCTCCAGGACTTCTCTAGAGTCTCTCCCATCCTCTGGAACTCTTTACCCCAACCTGTCCGTCTATCTCCCACCTTGACTGCCTTTAGGCGTTCCCTAAAGACTCATCTCTTTAGGGAAGCCTATCCCACCTCGACCTAACCACTGAACCTTCACATTCTCAAATAATTAATTCCCACAGCTACCTCCTCATGTATCATTTCCCCTCCTCTTTCAGATTGTAAGCCCTCAGGGGCAGGGCCCTCCTTACCATCTTGTCTTGAATTGTATTGTAACTGTAATGTCTTCCTTATATTGTAAAGCGCTGCACAAACTGTTGGCGCTATATAAATACTATGTAATAATAATTATTATTATTATTATACCATTGCCATGAACAAAATCCACTAAAAAGTCCTTTATCATTCCCTCAAACAGTCAAACAGTTTTAATCTAGTCAAATAGGCCAGTGCACAAGAACATTTAGCCAAGAATTCATGGAGATCCATGTAGACATGAATGCTTTCCTAAACGTTTATGTGCATTGAGCCCTTTGGATAACATCCCACTTTTTGCAGCACCCCGCTTACAGCCACCTCACTGTTGCTGCACTCGCAAATGCACACTTTTGAACTCACCACCACTGTACCTACGTGTACTTTTTCACTTACTTATATATCAATAATGTGCACTTTTGCATTCACTAACACCAAAACAACATGCTTTTCTGCAATCGTGGACACGGTGCGGACAATTGCACTCATGCACTTTGCACTCACCGCTATTACAACAATCTGCACGTATTCACTCACAGACACAGCAACAACATGTACTTACCAGCACCTCAAGGACACACTTATGTGCACTCACAAAAACCACAAGGATGCACAATTTTGCAATCAACTACAACCTCACAACATGCATTTTAATAACAAGTACACTTTTGCTGGTACATTTTAAAACAAATCTGTTATGGAATTACATTTGATGACCTTCATCTGAAAATGCAACTTGCAGCACTTGCACATAGCAATAGCAGCATCTCTCTCTCTCTCTCTCTCATGGCAGATTTACCTGCAAAAAGATTTGTCCATGAAGTCCTGAGATATACACTGGCCTAGCAGACATCAGAGCCAGATTACTGACCTGACTTTTCTCTAATGCAGTTATGCAATACAACCTGGTCCCCTCACTAGTCCTTTCCCCTGTGACTAAACAGCAGCAGCACATTGATGAGTCATCCCTCTGCACTGCAGGACTGCTGATTGTTTGCTAATACTGCCCCTTCCTCTCAGTCTAAGCTCTGCTGTACATAGGGTTGCCACCTTTTCTTCAAGCCAAACCCGAACACTGTAGCGCCTTGCGGCAATTTTTTGGTAAAGTACACTATGCATGTATTTTGTGATTAAATAACATTGGAGGTAATCACAAAGATGCCAGTGGGCCACAGGTCCCCAGATATGTACTATACAAAGCAGCATCCATATACCTTGTCGCACTCTTTACCGAATATCCCAAAAGTAACGGGTGCTCGCAATGACTGCGGAGGGCACCGCTCACAAAAGAACTCGTATACAGATGTCACCAGCACCAAGATTCCACGTTAGTGCAAATTACAATTTTTTCAGTATAGGGTACGAGTACCAAATGCCGATACCAGTGCAATGGGTCATGACCTGCCGCCCGACTTATCAGAAAGTCGGGCGGC